>NC_133104.1:12739636-12985003 GCF_022965805.1 Primulina eburnea | reverse complement strand
CTCCCCCCCCCCCCCCCCCCAGGTGCTGCCAAGGCCGTAGGAGATGTTTACTTGCTTTTGAACAATGATTTTAAGTTAATTTTGAGAGATGTTTTGTTTGTACCCGACTTGGTGAAAAACATTATTTCCATTTCTATGTTGGACAAAGATGGATTTTCTTGTTTATTTAGCAAAGGTGTTTGCAACATTTACAAGAATGAATGTTTAGTTGGTACCGGGGAACTTGAAAACGATCTCTATAACTTAAAATTGAAAGATATTCCACTAAACAATGTCCAAGCGATAACAACAACAAACAAGAGAAAACAAGATACTCTAAATTCGGCACAATTATGGCATGCTCGATTAGGACATATTTCCTTAAGAAGGATGGACAAGCTAGTGGGAGTTGGCATGTTTGATATGTCTGATATTAATGCTCTCACGACTTGTGAATCCTGTCTAAAAGGAAAGATGACCAAAATTCCATTTAAGGGCCATGTGGAGCGAGCCAAAGGGTTATTGGATTTGATCCATACCGATGTGTGCGGTCCGCTTAGCATCACCACTAAGCATGGACATGCCTACTTCATCACCTTTACCGATGATTTCTCGAGGTATGGGTATGTGTATTTGATGAAATACAAATCTGAAGCTTTTGAAAGGTTCAAAGAATTCAGAAGTGAAGTAGAGAATCAGTTGGGACGAAGCATCAAGACAATTCGATCGGATCGGGGTGGTGAGTACTTGAGTGCCGAGTTCCAAGAGTATCTAAGGGAGAATAGGATTCTCTCGCAGTGGACTCCGCCCGCTACACCACAGTTGAATGGTGTTTCAGAGTGTCGTAACCGGACTTTGATGGACATGGTTCGGTCTATGATGGGGTTCACGGAGTTGCCGCCATCCTTTTGGGGATATGCGCTTGAGACAGCGGCACTGTTGTTGAACAATGTCCATACAAAAGCAGTTGATAAGACACCATATGAGATATGGATGGGTAAGCCACCCAAATATTCATATTTTAGAATATGGGGGTGCCCTGCTTATGTGAAGCAGGTAGTGGGAGATAAATTGGATAGTCGATCCATTTTATGTTACTTTGTGGGATATCCAAAGAATTCTGTTGGATATTACTTCTATCATCCCCAAGAAACAAAGGTATTTGTTTCTAGGAATGCAACCTTTTTGGAAAGGAAATTTCTATTGAATAGAAAAGGAGAGATGATAGAAATCGAAGAAGTTCGAGAGATACCCACAATTGTAGAACCCACACCCGAAGAGCCAAGGGAGGAGATACAAGCTCCTAGAAGATCCGAGAGAGTCTCGAGACCACCTATGAGGTATGGTCTGCTTCTTGAAGAGGGCCGTGATGAGCCTAACCTTGGATGTGATCCAAGGACCTTCAAGGAAGCGTTATCTGATGCCGATTCATCCAAGTGGCTTGAAGCAATGGAATCTGAGATGAATTCCATGCATTCGAACCAAGTGTGGAATCTTGTGGATCCACCTGAGGGAACTGCTCCCATAGGGTGTAAATGGATTTACAAGAGGAAACTTGGGGCGGATGGGAAGGTATTGACCTTCAAAGCGCGATTGGTAGCAAAAGGATATACTCAAAGACAAGGAGTTGACTTTGAAGAAACCTTTTCTCCAGTCGCAATGTTCAAGTCCATAAGGATTTTGCTAGCCATAGCTGCATGGTATGACTATGAGATATGGCAGATGGATGTTAAGACAGCATTTCTTAATGGGGATATTAAGGAAGAAATTTACATGTCTCAACCCGAAGGGTTTACATCTGTCGGAAGTGAGCATATGGTATGCAAACTTCAGAGATCTATTTATGGTCTAAAACAGGCATCTAGGAGTTGGAACCTTAGATTCGTTAGTACAATCAAAGAGTTTGATTTTACTAAGAATCCTGAGGAACCCTGTGTGTATAAGAAGTTCAGTGGGAGTGCTGTGACATTCTTGGTGCTGTATGTTGATGACATTCTACTCATTGGGAATGATGTAGGAATGTTGCAATCAACCAAGATATGGTTAGCAAGCAAGTTCTCGATGCAAGACTTGGGTGAAGCATCTTTTGTATTGGGAATACAAATCTATAGAGATAGATCAAAGAGATTGCTTGGTCTCACCCAGTCCACATACATTGATACCATCCTGAAGCGATTCTCGATGGATGAGTCCAAGAGAGGACATCTACCAATGTGTCATGGCGTGACCCTATCCAAGTCTATGTCTCCCAAGACTGATGCGGAGATAGCGGCGATGACACACATTCCGTATGCTTCGGCAATTGGTAGCATCATGTATGGAATGATATCCACACGTCCTGACGTGGCTTTTGCACTAAGTGTAGTGAGTAGATATCAATCGAAGCCTGGTCTTCCATATTGGAAAGCTGTGAAAGACATCCTCAAGTACTTGAGGAGGACCAATAAATTGTTCTTGGTCTATGGGGGTGGAGAACTAAAATTGGAAGGCTATACCGACTCTAGCTTCCAAAGCGATATTGATGACTCAAAGTCAACCTCTGGATTCATATTCATGCTCAATGGTGCTGCTGTCTCTTGGAAGAGTTCCAAGCAAGACAGTACAGCGGATTCCACCACTGAGGCAGAATACATTGCTGCATCGGCTGCAGCAAAGGAGACAGTTTGGATAAGGAATTTCGTCCAACAGTTGGGCGTCATTCCTATTGGAGTTGCTCCTGTCCCGGTGTTTTGTGACAACACGGGAGCCATTGCTCAAGCAAAGGAGCCGAGGTCTCCTCAGAAGTCCAAACACGTATTGAGAAAGTACCACATCCTCAGAGAGATCGTGGAAAGAGGAGATGTCATGATTGACAAAGTCGACTCCGCAGATAATGTTGCTGATCAACTAACTAAGCCTTTACCTGGACCATTATTCGAGAAGCATCGCGAATCAATGGGTTTGAAGCATATGGGTAGTTGGCTCTAGTGCAAGTGGGAGATTGTTAGAGTAGGTGCCCGTCGAGCCAAGTGTTGGTCGAGTGTTCACAATGAAACTCTATGTATAAACGATCTTTATTTTAATTATATTTGAAATTATTATTTTCACACATCTTTATCTGTATACCCATGCTAGTTGCATAGATAAAGTCCTTGAATATACAAATAGTAGAAAGAATATGAGATGCTCATATGATGAGTATCATGAAACTCATATTTGAAATACTGTATATTCTAAACAGTTCCTAGTCGATTCAGCCGCCGCTAAGAAGGATATAGGCCGCTCGAGTTAGAGACTAGTATCTGCGATGTGAGTACCATGTTTCATTGGTAGGGGACATTGTGATGTCCAAGCATGCAGATAGGTGCTCCTGGAAGAGTGCACTGAACAACCCTCCATTAAAGGACTTTCCAAGTGGTTCTCACTTATCGAGTGGAAACGTCCTAGTTTATGGTTGTACACCATTAGTCCTTATGACCCGGGACAACATTGAGACTCTATGTGCTAGCATTGCACTTTGACTTGTTTACCGACTCTCAAGGGGTCATCAGGTGGCAAGGTTGGGTGTTCTATCGAAACATATAGGAGTCGATGCATTGTAGTCGGGGATTCACCGCTTACCTTCGGGTATGGATATCCTATGTGTTTTCATGTATATGTAGTGTGAAATCTCTGATCAGAGTATGGTGGTAATTATGAAAGGAGTTTCATAGATTACACCATCGATGCAACTACGGCATGACACATAGTATCGATTCATCGACAACTCTCGATAAACCAATGGTTGTCGAATCGGTCGGGATATATGAGTTGAAGGGACCGTACTGTACGCTAACCATAATTGAATGGTTCTTGCAGGCACTATCATTTGATACCTAGGGAATCATGTAAGCGATGCTGCTAGGCGTTTAACATGATTGGTTGGGTACTATCAGACTTGAGTTCTGACGTTCTTGTTATCAAGGAGTTGATAAGTAAGAATGGAGCAATTGGGGTATGCTCATATAAGGACATGCTTAGTCCGAATCACATGGAGATGTGAACCCACGGCTAGTTGTATCAATGAACCATTGAGGGCCACACAAGTACTGGCTTTCTAGATCCCGTTGAGAAGTAAAAATAGTTCAATGTGTTGAACGGCTTATAAAGGAGTTTATAAGCGTAAGGAAAATTAGAAGTATGACTTCTATAAAGGAGAAACTAGTTCAATGTGTTGAACAACTTATAAATGAGTTTATAAGTGTAAAGAAAAATAGAAGTATGACTTCTATGAGAGAAATGTAAATTTTAATTTATGGAAGTGTTCCTAAATTAAAAGTTGGCCAATTGAATAATGTATTTGAAAATTGTGATTTTCATAAACATTATTATGGACTAAATTAAATTAATTCAAGTGTTGAATTAATTTAACACTAGTGGACCTAGTAGAGTCCAAATAATTATATTAATTCAAGTGTTGAATTAATTAAATTATATTGAGTCTTGTAGAGCTCAATTTAAATTAATTATTTAACTAGTGGGACTTGGGTAAATTCAAGTAATGTTTAATTAGTCTCAAATATGTTTGAGATAATTAAATTTAGTCCATGGTTTTTATTTTGATAAAAAACCATATAATATGCATGCATGGGAGGTGAAGGGTTGGAGACAACTTTTTCAAATATCAAGGCTTGGCATGCTACTTTTGTCTCTACTTTTTGCAAGTCCATTGACAAAGTCTCCCTTCCCCCATTCTAGCTCACAATGGCCGAAATATTAAAGCATTATTCTCTCAAGTTTTCTCTCAATTTTTCTCTTCAAGTGTTGAGGAAGAAAAATACTTCTCTTTGAAAAATCCTTTTATTTTTCTAGTGCAAAATAAGAGGGGTTCTAGTTTGCTAGTGGTGGGCCTAATTTTGAAGGAGAGAAAGGAGTCCAAGGAAGCTTGTAGATCTTCATTCCATTCAAGAGCCAAGTTGTTCACAACTTGGTTGGAGCCATCATCAACCTTAAGAGGTTGATAGGTAACTATTTCTAAACACACTATGAATGTCATTTTGGTGTTTTATTGTATTTCCTACACAAAATCATGGTGGCCGAAATTTATATGCTAAAATCGAAAATTTTTGTGCTTCCGTTGCGTTTCCGGCCACCGTAACCGATCCCCTTTCAAAAGGTGCATGAGAAGAACTATCCGAAGCATGACATAGAATTAGCCGCCGTCGTCTTTGCATTGAAGATTTGGAGACACTACTTGTACGGCGAGAAGTGCCAGATATTCACGGATCACAAGAGCCTCAAGTATTTCTTCACACAGAAAGAACTGAACATGAGACAGAGACGGTGGTTAGAGTTGGTAAAGGACTACGACTGCAATATTAGCTACCATCCGGGAAAGGCTAATGTTGTCGCAGATGTCTTGAGCAAGAAAGTGGATGTTGTAGCACAGTTGTCAGTACAGAAACCTCATCAGTCTGAGATTCAGAGGTTTGATTTAGAAGTTTACCGCAAGGGCAGAGCTCCGAGGCTGTCTAATCTGACAGTCCAATCTTCTCTGCTAGACCGCATTCGTGCAGGTCAGTCTTCAGATGAGCAATTACAGAAATGGAGACAGAAGGATGAAGCTAAGGGCAGTGTTCTCTACACCGTGTCAGCAGGTATTGTGAGGTACATAGATAGAATGTGGGTGCCTAGTGTTGATTCGATCAGGGAGGATATTCTGACAGAGGCGCACGCATCTCCGTATTCTATCCACCCAGGAGGTACCAAGATGTATAAGGACCAACAGATTCTGTATTGGTGGCCAGGGATGAAGAGAGACATCCGCAGGTTTGTGTCTGAATGCCTCACATGTCAGCAGGTGAAGGCAGAACATCAGAGGCCAGTGCGATTGGTTAAGCCACTCCCCATCCCAGAGTGGAAATGGGAGAACATCACGATGGACTTCGTCGTTGGATTGCCTAGATCAGTCAGAGGCTTCAATGCCATTTGGGTTATAGTGGACCGACTCACTAAATCAGTGCATTTTCTACCAGTGAAGACGACTTTCTCCATGACGCAGTATACGGAGCTTTATCTCAGGGAGATAGTTCGTTTACATGGATTTCCAGTTTCAATTGTGTCCGATAGAGACCCAAGGTTTACGTCGTCCTTCTGGAAGAGCTTACATGCAGCCATGGGGACAAAGTTGATTTTCAGTACAGCTTTTCACCCGCAGACAGATGGTCAGTCTGAGCGAGTGATTCAGATTTTAAAGGATTTTCTGAGAGCCTGCATGATTGATTTTCAAGGAACTTGGGAGTCTAGACTACCTCTAGTGGAGTTCACATACAACAAAACTTCCAAGCATCTATTGGTATGGCTCCCTATGAGGCGTTGTACGGGAGGAAGTGCAGATCACCAATTCATTGGGATGAAGTCGGTGAGAGAGCAGAACTTGGTCCAGAGATAGTTCAGCAGACTGCAGACGTGGTGGTCAAGATTCGTGACAGAATGAAGACTGCCCAAAGCCGTCAGAAGAGCTATGCTGATAAGAGGAGGAGAGATCTCGAGTTTGCCATTGGTGATCACGTACTCGTCAAGATATCACCTATGAAAGGTGTTATGAGATTTGGGAAGAGAGGCAAGCTGAGTCCGAGGTTCATTGGACCATTCGAGATTTTGGAAAGAGTTGGAACATTAGCTTATCGTGTAGCCCTTCCGCCGAATCTGGCCGGGGTACACAATGTGTTCCACGTTTCTATGCTGAGGAAGTGCCTAGCCAATCCTTCGCATATTCTGAGTTATGAGCCGTTGCAGATGGCTCCAGACCTGTCTTATGAGGAGACCGACCCAAATCCTAGACAGGCAAGAGCGTAGGCTTGGGAACAAAGTGACTAAGCTAGTCAAAGTCCGGTGGCTAAACCAATCAGTGGAGGAAGCCACATGGGAATCAGAGGCAGATAAGAGACTTCGATACCCGGAGTTGTTCGGTAAGAATTAATTTCGAGGACGAAATTTTTATAAGTGGGGGAGGAACTGTAGTGCCCAAATTCAGTATACGTATAACCCATGCATTTATTTAATTATTAAAGCATTTATTTGATTTTGAAACGAGTCTTATTAGTGCATAATCTATTTAAATGCTTCATTTTAGTTTAGATGTGATGCACGTTAAAATGTTTCCGAGTTTCATGTTTCAGGCGATTAGTCGAAGCGGGATCGAGGAAAAGACCGATGACGATTTTGGTATTTTTGAAATGCGATCTTTTAATTTAAAGCTAGGAAGGGGCATTTTAATTAATTTATTATGTTTGTGGTACTTTAAAGGCTTATTTATGTATTTAGTAATTTAAGAGTTTAGAACTTTTAAAATTTGTGTGTAGTTATTTTAATTGAGGAGTTTGATTAAATTAGTATGTGTTAGCTTTTAATTAGTATTTTAATTAATTAATTCAGCTCTGATTTCTCCTAATTAAAACACACACACACGTTTTATACACTCACACACACTTACACGTTTTTACACACACTAAAACACACAACACACCCTACAGATCTCATTTTCAGCTTTTAGAAGAAAGAAAACTAGGGTTCTTAGCCTAGAAGCAGCCGCCCCCTTCCCCGTTATCTTTCCATCGAGTTTTTGGTGGATTTTATTGCAAGAAAACGGTGCCACGATCGTCCTGGATCAACCTCGCTTCCATCTCCGCTTCGGTAACGCCGTTTCGGTAACGTTTGATATCAAAAGGCACGGATATTCTGTTCTTTCTGCATCGATCTTGTCATAGTATGCGTTGTGTTATTTTTATGCGTGAAAATCCTTGGGTGACGTTCGTCGTTTGAGCGGAAAATGATTTGAATGCGTTTGAAATACTTTTTAGATCTGAAATCTCGTAACTTGCTGTTCTGTTGAAAACTGCGATTTTCCTGTCAGGATTTTGAGAAAACGTTCAACTACATAATTGTAGAAATTTTCGATGCCTTCGATTTGATATAAAATTCGAGATTTTTGGATGAAAATTGAGTGAGTTATGGCGTTTTTCGTGGGACTGCTCAAACTGCGACTTTTACGAAAATTGTGTTCTTGAAGTTATTTGTTGCATGCTTCGTTGGAAATCGACGGGTGATTGTTGCTGCGTCTAGGTATGATCGGTATGGTGTTGGGTCGTTATTTATCATTTCGTTTGGTGTGGATAGGCAATAGAATGCACAAGGAGTCGTAGTAACCAATTGGTGTCAATTGCCGCGTTTCATCAAATTGTATGTATCGTAGGGAAACGTCGTTGTTTGGGTGTTCGTACGAGTTTAGATCGATGCTATGGTGTCTTAGGATGGTCTCAAGGTGTTTAATTCCGTTCCATTAGTCGTTCGATTGGGAGAATAGATATTGTGTAAATTTTTCCTCGCAGGTTCAGAAAATCGAGGCCACACGGACCCTGGCACGGGGTCCGTGCCCATGTTTCCCTCGAAGTGTCTTTTTCCAGAGACTAGACGGACCCCTACACGGACACTTACACGGGGTCCGTGCCTTTGTTTCTTTCGCGGTGCCGAATTCCCGAGGCTACACGGACCCCCACACGGACCTAGGCACGGGGTCTGTGCCCTTCCTCCTTTTCGATGTCTTTTTACAGAGTCTAGACGGACCCATGCACGGACCCAGGCACGGGGTCCGTGTCCTTCGTTTTTGGGAAAAATAATTTAGCATGCTTCGAGGTTTGATGTCATGGTTTAGTGCAAGGATTGTTAAGGTCGTGTCATGTGAAATTTTAGAATGTCTTAAGAATTGATTGAACTCGAGAGTAAGTATGATTCTACGTTAAGTTATACAAGTTAAGTATGCAAAAACCATGTTAGTATGTGCAGCAACGGCCCCAATCTAAGTCCAACGAATCCCTCAACGCCAAGTAAGTATTTATGACGTGCAAAGAAAATATTTTAAGTTTTTGAGGTATGCTAAATGTCTTGTGACCAAATTATGAATGGGTTTGGAAGTCGGTGAACGTGGCTGAGGACCTCTCCGCCCCGTTAAATTATGAACGGGTTAGATCATGGTTGGAAAGCGTTAAATTATGAACGGAGACCAACCAGCCCGTTAAATTATGAACGGGGATCTCATGTATGCGGCAGTGGATACGTCCCTGTCAGCCCAGTACTGTGGTGTGTCTGATCAGGCGTTTATTATGTATGGGTCACTTGCTTTGAAACATCCTCTACGAAAATGATGAAGTTATGTATGTTCAAGTATGCAGTATGTTTATGAAAGTTTATGTTGATGGCACGTCTAGTTACGTACGTACGTATGTTCAAGTTCATCATGCAAGTCAAGTTTTAAGTATGTATGTCTTAATTAAAGTTGCATGTGATTTTATTATGTACTACTCATTACTACCAGTTTATACGTGTTGAGTCTTTAGACTCACTAGACTTCATCGATGCTAGTGACTATGTTGTTGAGGAGACAGGAGGTGGCGACCAAGGGGCAGGCTTGGACTGAGCGGGAGGCTAGACCCGAGGACCGCCCACGTTATTTTAAGATTTTAAGCATGAAAACATTTACACTCTGATTTTATGATTTGGATGTGAGACATTTTGAGACAGCTTTGCTTTTAGCAAATTCTATTTGTGATGGTTGATTTCAAAGATATTTTATGAATGTTGAGTGACGACCGTATGGATGTTTACATCTAAGAAAATTTTAAATTTTTCCGCAAATTTTTAAGTATGAAAATACGGTTCGTTACACTTATAGTATGTGAAGAGTGGGTCGAGCTCTTCACACCTCGACCTGATCGACCCAGGTGTGAAGAGGGGGTCTAGCTCTTCACACCTCGTGTGTGTGGGTCGAGTGATGTGTGGGTCGAGCATGTTCGAGGTTGCAAATGTGTTGGATGCAATTCATGGGTCGAGTAATGTGTATATGTTTGTTGGGTTGAATGTTGTGATCTTAGCGATGTGGCGCTGTATATGTAGCGCCTAGGCGCTTGATCTTCGCAAGTGCAGGTGCTGCGGCGCTAGTTTGTAGCGCCTAAGCGCTTGATCTTCGCAAATTACGGCGCTAGTTTGTAACGCCTCAACACTCATTTCTTTCATATAACATATTCTTTTAAATAAATAATGTTGTGTATAATATAATATTCTTATATATATTTTGTAGGTCATGCCAACTATTATTCTATTTGAGTACAACTGCAAATGGAAAATTAAAGAAGATAATATATTTAGATAACGTTCATGACCGAGTGGTAAGTGGGTAGCGATTCCTTTGGATTCTTATATTTGTTCAATAGAATATATAGAAAGTGAGATATACAAAATTATGAATCTAGTTGGCACAGAAAAATTGAAATTAAGTTATCTTCCTCACTTGAAGCATTGCAATATTCGTTCAATTTATATTGAAGATGATAATGTGAAACGACCTCGACTTTTTTTTCTAATCATAAATTCTAAAATACTAAATAAAATAACTTACCAATTTTAACAATCATAATAAATTAAAAATTGAAATCTTAAGTGCATAAAATAAAATCTCTAAGTCATCAACTAACAAAACATCCCAAATCGACCTTTAAAAATATCAATTAACAATAAAATAAAGTATAAAAATATCTCTAATAAAATCTTTAACATAATCTTTCATTTTAAAAACAAACATGAAACATATCTTATAATGTTATCATTTTATCATAAAAATCCATAATCGTTTTAAAATAACATTTTGACATATTATTTCATAAACATTTAAAATAAACATATTGACATAAAAATCCCTATAAAATTCCATAAATATTTAAAATAATCATTTTAACATATAAAATTCCATAAATATCCATAACCATTCATATTAGCACATAAAACAGCATTCAAGGCACTGCCATGACGTTTACTAATTTTTTAGGTTTAAAATTAACGTTTTGCCCCTAGAAGCATAATTTTTCGTATTTATCCTTAGACCTCGAAATGACGACCCAAATCATTCCAAACTTACATATAACCTTATCATACACCTATAAATATTTCTTAGACGTAAACTTATGCCCTCGACTAATTTCTCAAATCGTTTTTAAAACTTAGACATACATCTCGGTTTTGACTTGTATGGACTCGAAACTTAACCAAACTTGAACCAAAGCTTCTTAACACATAAATAAACCTTTTTTAACCCAAATTAAGCCAAATAGAACCCACGAACAGCCTAGTATCCCTGCTGAAATTTTGCTTTTATTCCTCTGAAAACCCTAGCCACCCTAGCCTTGTAATTTTCGATCCTAGCCCTCAAGCGACTCGAACAGCCCCTACGATCCCTTCCTAGGACCATGACTGAACCGACAACATGCTGCTGGAAATAGCCTAACAACCCTAGGAGCCTCATCCACTCAACCTGTCACTTACATGCCCTACCCGACCACGCCCTTGCGTCCAGCCCCTTGACCTTTGAACCAGCCCTCGTGTAGCATATTTAAGACCATGGCTCGCACCTCTTAAGCCCATGAACGTGCCCACAACAGCAGCTAGCAGCCGCATGCTCTAGGGAGCCCTAGCCGAAGAGTCCAAGCTTACAAGGAGTCTATTTTCGTTCCTATTCCTTCCCTATTTTTTTCAGCCCTTAGACACACACTTAGTTGCCCTTAAACGTGTGGAAAAGCATCACTTGGTGATTTTAGGGCCTTCTAGATGTTTTTAAGGTGTGGTAAAAAGTGGGGGCAAATTCGGTTAAATTTCGGGTCGATTCAGGCTAAAACTGAGATCCCGGTCCAAGTTTTAAAACGAATCGATTAAGTTTTGAAAAGGGTTCGAGTTTACGTCTAAGAAATACTTTTAAAATTTTTTGGGATGATTTAAGGAGCTTGGTAAGCTTCGGGTCGAAATTTTAGAGGTCCAGGGGTAAAATGGTTATTTTGGGTTTCGTTGGGCAAAATGGTCATTTTGCACCTGAGTCGAGATTTTTGTCCTGCCAGCGCCTTGAGCACATTTTATCATGTTTTAAAAGTTTACACATCACATATATGATTTTTATGAAATTATGATAAATACCGATACATGCTTGATTTAAGGAAAAAATTACGTATATGCATGTTTTTATTAAGTGGTGAATATGATGATATTTTTGAAGGATGAGAATTGGTTGTGGCTGACGATGTATATGTATACGATGACATGAGATATAATGAGCCGAGGCCAAGGCTCAGTGGACGTGTAATGATGTCGTTGATGTCCCCGCCGCCTGGTACCGTGATTATACGCAGATGGATCCATCGAATAGAGCTGATACAAAGTCACAACTAATGAACTAAATTCAATTAAAAAAATTTATACGTATATGATGATATGATTAGACATGTTTTAACAGGTTATGATTTTATACGACACGTTTACGCTCATGCTTTTAAGTTCTACGTGCTATGTATATATATTTGCTATTAACGGTGCAGGTGTGTTGAGTCTTTAGACTCGCAAGGCGTGTTTGATGTAGGTGAGCATTTAGATGAGGAGACTGGAGGTACTGAACCCTAAGTAGTCAGGACTGGATGTGTGAGCACGACCTGAGAACCACACTTTTCCGCACATCACGATTTCATGATATTTGAGTAGACATGATTGATTTTATACATTTTTACGTTACGGTGTTGATTTTCAGGATTTCACTTGTTTTGTTTCATTCATGCTTGATTGAGTGCCGAGTTGATAATTTTTACATTACAGTATTTTTCTTTGTCGATTAATTACGTTAAATTTTTAAACGGCATATTCCTTAGTAGGGTTTCATGCACACAAAATATTTGAAGGTTTATTTTCGAAAATGTGAGCTTTTAAAAAAGTATATTTTCGCATTTTAAAATAGTAGACGTTTCAGTATCGGTACGTTGGGACACTCCCGACGTCTATCGAACACTTCAAAAATTGCTGGAAAATATTCATACGCCAAAATATAGCACAAAAAAATAAACACATTTATTAGTATGATATAAAATAACAAGCATATTTCATATAATGAACAATATTTAGTTGCTGTAAATGATGAATAAATCCACTTATATGGAAGCTTCCGCACCCACTGAAAATCTGAATCATTCCCACGGCGTGTTACCAAATTTTCATAGCTTCTGAACTTAGTTTCAAGATCTTTTCTAATTCCATAAAATATTTCTTCGAAAGCTATTCTACCCCAATGATATTTAATAAAACTATCAAAGTTATTAACTAATCTAATTCATTCTAAATCTACTGCAACATTTTTAGTTTTTCTTTGTCTACCTAATATACCTGCCACGAACAAAAGACATGACAATTTCAACTTCTCAATGTCTATCTCTTCCCCCGAGTCATTCTCGTACTCATCAATTCTATCTATTAAATCCCCTAAACCTATACAGTCTCTTCCACCAAAATGCCTCCACCTAAATTCATCTTTCTCAAGTATCACAGGATAAAAGTTTGAACAATTTAGACCCGTTAACAAACAATACTCTAATAATGAAAACCGTAAAGGTCGTTTACGATATATCATCCAAAATTCATTACATCCACTTTCATAAGTTTGTCTGCTAATCAAAAACCATAACAATTGATTTGAATTGTTATAATCCTTAGCACATATAATTAAATTACCGATTTATGTATGCTGAACCAAATATTCTATCTCTTTCTCATTCAAAAATGATACAATCTTCTTACAAACCTCAATGTATCTTGATCCTAAAGTTAACTTACATTCAAAAAATTGATTTCTTTTTAAGTTTTGTGGGGACCCGGGCTCTAATTCTTTTTCTTGGGATTAAATGGATCGTTATTATAAAACATGGGTCAAATTTTCGCTTTTTACATAAAAACACATGTAACCAAACAAGCACACATTCTTTATTTAATTTACAACATACAACATACAATACATGTCTTATTCTGTATGTCCTCAACTAACCAGTATTAAAAGACAGTACATAATAAAAGACAACTACTGGTCCATCTGCTACGCCCGTGATCTCCACGCTAACACGATCATCTCTGTCTCGACCCAGATCCTGCCCCACCTGTTGTTATGCACACATACAGACATAACAACAGCCGGAAAACCGGTGAGAACAAATCCCAGTATAAACATGTATACATGCATTAAAACAATCTAAAACATGAAACATGCTAATATGAATGTCATTCATATATAATCATACAATGCGAGTCTAATCATGTCTAGACGCGACTCGACTAGAACTCTAGGGATCCCGTTGTGAATAAGACGGCACTGTCTGTCACCTACCCTCCCAATCGAGGTGCTGTCCGTCTTATTCCTAGACTTCGGCCTGATCTGTATCCGCGTCTACAATAGGGGCGGTGATCTTCCCCTAAGCTGTGATATTGCCGAACGTCTAGTAGTCTGCCTGATCTCCAGACTGTCCTATCTTAATGCATGAATACACAATCTGTAAACAAGCATAATCATTCTAATGCAATGCCACATGATCTGTAAACAAAGCATAGCAAGATTTGTATACAAGTTCTATAAGCAAATCTATAAACAATCATAATCATATCTAGATATAAACAATAAAACAAGTATGTTGTTTTGGTTGGGAAACTCAAATGTGATCTCATTTGAGTCGTAATTCCCCAAACAAAACATGTACTATACCTTTCGTCGCACAATCGCTGTCACAGTCGTCAAGACGAATCTGAAATGGAAATGTTGATACACAATCTATCAATCTTTAATATAATCAACACCTATCCAAGTCAATACTTGATTTCGGTACAATTTGACGGCATAACGACGTAATTCTCGATACCGGTCAATCAAATTCTCAACATATATCAATACATTATCAATCTACACTCATCAAATCATAATCATCATCCTAAACATGTCATAGTATTCAAAATCTGCATATTTAGCTCTAAACCTGCTATAAAAATCGTAACAATTACATATGACATCCGATAATCGATCCGATTGCGAATATATGATGCTTATACTCATAAAAACATATATCTACAAGCATATCCAAGTTTCCCTAACACCAATATCTCAAATCATGTAGAAACTGAAAGAAAAGTACATCACCTTGTAGCTAATACGGAGAAGAGTTCAAAATCCAAATCGGATTGAAGTTTGGATGGCTAAATCTTGTTCAATCACAATTTAAAAGAATAAAGAAAAGTTGAAGCTTTCCTCTGAACTTCCGATTTTTGCTGCAAAATGAGGAGGAAATCGTGCCATGTTATATATATATTGCATGCCTACACACACATGGCAAATCCTTTGAAGTACATGTCTCGCGCATATGCGCGGCATTACTCGCGCATATGCGCTAGACCTACTGTCTCGGCAGCTTGGCAGAAAATAACGCTCGCGCATATGCGCCACTTATCTTGCGCATATGCGCCATAGCTACTGGAGGTGTCGCGCATATACGCCGCTTCTTTCCACGCATATGCGCCAATGCTACTGTAAATGTCGCGCATATGCGCCACTCTTTCCGCGCATATGCGCCAATGCTACTGGAATTGTCGCGCATATGCGCCACTTATCTTCGCGCATATGCGCCAACTGTTCTGTCCAATTTTTAAGATTTTCTCCTCTTGTCCAAGTATTTCTTATTCTCATCTCACTAAACACTCCTCATTATATATATATACTCATATATTCCGAGTATTATGTCGATGAGAACTATTAATCTCGAGCCTTACATTTCTCCCCCTCTAAGAAATGATTTCGCCCTCGAAATCGCAAGCAAATTATCAAACATACATGACAAGTAATATAATCAATACTGAAAATTTACTAACATCATGTAAATAATTCAGGATGTTTCTGTTGCATATCCGCTTCTGTTTCCCAAGTCGCTTCTTCTATGCCATGACGACTCCATTGGACTTTCACTAACGGAATAGTCTTCGTCCTGAGCTTCTTTTCTTTCCGATCAAGAATTTGGATCGGTTGTTCGATATAGCTCAAGGTCTGATCAAGCTCCGCTTCGTCAGGCTGAATGACATGAGAAATATCTGGCATATACTTACGCAACATTGACACATGGAAGACATCATGTATCCCGGATAGCGAAGGAGGAAGAGCAAGTCGATAGGCTCGATCGCCAATCTTCTCAAGAATTTCGTAAGGCCCAATGTATCGAGGAGATAATTTCCCGCGTTTGCCAAATCTGACAACACCTCTGAATGGAGAAATCTTCAAAAATACTCGGTCTCCTTGCTCGAATACCAACGGTCTACGTCTGACATTGGCGTATTTGGCTTGCCTATCTTGTGCCGTCTTCATTCTCTTCTGGATGATTTTCACTTTCTCAGTCATGTCACGAATCATGTCTGGCCCAAGTTCTGGTACCTCTGAAACGTCATCCCAGTATAGTGGAGATCTGCACTTCTTACCATATAAAGCTTCAAACGGTGCCATCTCAATGCTCGTCTGGTAGCTATTATTGTAAGAGAATTCGCAAAGAGGTAAGGAATCTTGCCAACTAATGCCAAAATCTAGCACAACAGCTCTCAACATATCCTCTAAAGTCTGGATAGTCCGCTCTGACTGTCCGTCTGTCTGAGGGTGATAAGCAGTACTCAGGTGTAATGTCGTACCCAAGGCCTGCTGTAAGCTGTGCCAAAAGTGTGAAGTGAATCGTGGATCACGATCTGATACGATAGACTTCGGCACTCCATGCAATCTGACTACCTCTCGAATATATATCTCCGCCATCTGATCTTGTCTATACGTCATTCTGTATGGAATGAAACAAGCAGATTTGGTCAATCTGTCAATAATAACCCAAATCGCATCGCAACCTCTGGATGATCGAGGTAACTTCGTCACAAAATCCATGGAAATGTGATCTCATTTCCATTCTGGAATAGATAAACTCTGAAGTAACCCCCCGGGCTTCTTCCTTTCAGCTTTTACCTGTTGGCAGTTCAAACACTTAGACACGAATTCTGCAATATCTGATTTCATATGTTTCCACCAGAACTGTGTCTTCAAGTCATTGTACATCTTCCTGCCACCAAGATGAATGCTGAACCGACTGCAGTGTGCTTCGGACAAAATCTGATGTTTCAACTCTGCAACATCTGGCACAACAAGACGGTTATTCACATACAGCACATGATCACGTACCTGATATTCTGATAAATGTCCTGCTCTGACCATCTGAATCGATCTTTGCACATTCTGATCGGTTCGTTGAGCTTCTTTGATCCTCCTGATCAAGTCCGGCTCAACTTGAATAGCAGCAAGCCGTAGTGGCCTCTTATCTGTATCAAATGCTAATCCAGAGAGACAGCAACTTTCAACCAACTTTGTAACACCTATCGTCGATAAGGACAAAGTACATACCTTTCAACTCAAGGCATCTGCTGCTGCATTTGACTTTCCTGGATAATATTTGATTTCACAATCAAAATCTTTTAGTAGATCAAGCCACCTACGCTGCCTCATGTTCAGTTCTGATTGAGAAAAGAGGTACTTCAGGCTCTTGTGATCGGAGTAAATCTCAAATTTCTCGCCGTAGAGATAGTGACGCCAGATCTTTAATGCAAATACGATAGCCGCCAATTCAAGATCGTGAATGGGGTATCGAACTTCATGTGGCTTCAATTGTCTCGAGGCGTATGCGATCACATGACCTCGCTGCATCAGTACACATCCCAAGCCTCTATGAGACGCATCACAATAGACCACGAAATCACCCGTACCTGAAGGTATCGTCAATACTGGAGCACTAGTCAGCCTTTTCTTCAGTTCTAGGAAGCTAGACTCGCACTCCTCTGACCAAACGAATGGCATATTCTTCTGTGTCAATTGTGTGATTGGCTTTGCAATACTGTAGAAATCTTGAATAAATCTTCGGTAGTATCCTGCCAGACCCATGAAACTGCGTATTTCTGGTACCGAAGTCGGTCTTGGCCAATTGATCACAGCTTCCACTTTACTCAGATCAACAGAAATACCATCTCCAGAAATGATATGCCCCAAGAATACAACTCGATTCAGCCAAAACTCACATTTTGACAATTTCGCATACAGTTGTTTGTTTCTCAACGTCTGCAAGACAATTCTGAGATGCTCTGCATGCTCATTTCTGTTCTTCGAATACACCAAAATATCATCAATGAAGACAATCACAAATTCATCCAAATATCTCTGAAACACTTGATTCATCAAGCCCATAAATACCGCAGGAGCATTTGTTAACCCAAAAGGCATGACAATAAATTCGTAATGTCCATACCTGGTTCGAAATGCTGTCTTCGGTATATCTACATCTCGAACTCTGAGCTGATGATACCCAGAACGCAAATCAATCTTAGAATAGACAGAGGATCCCTGCAACTGATCAAATAGATCGTCAATTCTAGGCAAAGGATATTTATTCTTGATCGTTGCCTTATTCAGTTGCCGGTAGTCTATACACAGTCGCATCGAACCGTCTTTCTTTCGCACAAACAGCACCGGAGCGCCCCAAGGAGATACACTAGGTCTGATATATCCCTTGGCCAGAAGATCTTCTAACTGTGCTTTCAATTCTTTTAGTTCGATGGGTGCCATCCTATACGGAGCTCTCGAAATAGGGACGGTACCTTGTACAAGATCAATACTAAAATCTACCTCTCGCACTGGAGGTTATCCTGGGATCTTATCGGGAAAAATATCTGCAAATTCCCGCACTACTGGCAGATCCGCCAATGCCGGGCTCGACTTCTGCATATCTACAGCATAAATAAAGAAACCATCTGCTCCTTTTTGTAACAATCTGTTCATAGTAAGAGCCGATATCAAGGGAATCCGAGATCTGGAACCATTCCCGTAGAATTTCCACTCGTCTGCCATCTCGGGTCTGAATCTGACAATCTTGTGGAAACAATCCACGGTGGCTCTGTACTTTGTTAACATGTCAATCCCAACAATGCAATCAAAATCATCTAACCCAAGTACTATACAATCTAGATCAATTTCATGACCCTCAAATTGTAAGATGCAATGCCTAACCGTAGTCACAGCTATCAAACCACTCCCCAACGGAGAAGTAATAGACACTACATCTGACAAAGACTCAACAGGCAAGGAATGCAACAATGCAAATCGTTCTGAGATGAATGTATGCGATGCACCCGTATCTATCAATATATAAGCAGGATAACCGTAAAGGGAACAGTTACCTGCTATGACATCATCTGGTGCATCTTGTGCTTGTTCTTCTGTCAATGCAAACACTTGAGCCTGTTGCCTCGGAGGTTGACTCACAGTCTGACTACCCCTGGCTCTGGGTTGAGTCTGTGCCGGGGGAGGCTGAAAAGAATGAACCGATGATGCCTGCCGTTCAAACTGAGGTACTGAACCGGATGCTCGTCCACTCTGGGCTGGCTGTACACTCCTCTGTGGACAGACTTTGGCAAAATGCCCCGGTTGCCTACAAATGTTGCATCGGCCTGTAACTCCCTGGCACTGTTCAGTCGCATGTTTTCCTCCACAGGAACTGCAATAAACACCTGAATACCTGGTACTCTGATCAAAACCAGTCTGTCTTGATCCACTGGAGCTTGAGGAGCTGCTCCCAGGTCTTTTAAACTGTTTCCCCTTCGCCTTTAGCTGTTCCTTTCTGCCACTGCTACTACCGCCGCTTTCAAATCTAGGAGGAGGAGATTGCACTGAAAGTTTTGGTGGTCTTGGCACATGAGCAACATATGGAGCACTCCGCTGTCTTATCAACCCTGCTTCCGCTCCTTTGGCCCGATTTAACGCATCTGCGAAATTATTCGGTCTCCCCGTGTTTACCAACGTAAAGATATCTGGATTTAGGCCATTTATAAATTGATCCGCCATGGCCTCGTCATTCCCTGAAACATGGGGTGCGAAACGAAGCAAGGAAGAGAATTTGGCAACATACTCTTCAATGTTCAAAGTCCCTTGCCTCAAATTGGCAAATTCAGCACCTTTATCTTTACGATAGGAGATAGGAAAGAAACGCAGATAGAACTCCGTCTTGAACACTTTCCATGTAATTTCGGTACCACGTTGCTCTAGTGCTCTCTTCATGTTCAACCACCAGTTCTTAGCTACATCCTGGAGTTGATGGCCAGTAAGCTTTATTCTTTTCTCGTCACCATACTCCAAAGACTCGAATAACATCTCAATGTCTTCAAGCCAACTTTCACAATCCACTGCCAGTTCTGTACCTTTCAAGGTTGGCGGTCGAAAGGATTGAAATCTTTTGAGCAGCGTCTCCATTGGCGTAGCAGTAACGTCCATTGGATCTCCGGATGTGCTACCCTGTTCTGGTGCTGTGGGTCGTAGAGGCACTGCTGCTCTTCGAGGAGGCATGTATCTAATAATCCAACTGATTAGTATACAAGCTATACAAACTGTCTCAGCCCTCCTCTGATCATTTACCTCTGATCCAGAATCGGTTCTGATTCAGTCCTTACTAACACATGCTGTAATACAAGTCAGATAATCATACAACATGCAATAATGAAAGCAATAAATCATGCTAACATATCATAAAGCAAGGAAAAAGACTCGATCTACCCCGCTCATTCTATCTTATCTCACTCTAAAGGATCTATCGCTCTGATACCACCTGTTGTGGGGACCCGGGCTATAATTCTTTTTCTTGGGATTAAATGGATCGTTATTATAAAACATGGGTCAAATTTTCGCTTTTTACATAAAAACACATGTAACCAAACAAGCACACATTCTTTATTTAATTTACAACATACAACATACAATACATGTCTTATTCTGTATGTCCTCAACTAACCAGTATTAAAAGACAGTACATAATAAAAGACAACTACTGGTCCATCTGCTACGCCCGTGATCTCCACGCTAACACGATCATCTCTGTCTCGACCCAGATCCTGCCCCACCTGTTGTTATGCACACATACAGACATAACAACAGCCGGAAAACCGGTGAGAACAAATCCCAGTATAAACATGTATACATGCATTAAAACAATCTAAAACATGAAACATGCTAATATGAATGTCATTCATATATAATCATACAATGCGAGTCTAATCATGTCTAGACGCGACTCGACTAGAACTCTAGGGATACCGTTGTGAATAAGACGGCACTGTCTGTCACCTACCCTCCCAATCGAGGTGCTGTCCGTCTTATTCCTAGACTTCGGCCTGATCTGTATCCGCGTCTACAATAGGGGCGGTGATCTTCCCCTAAGCTGTCATATCGCCGAACGTCTAGTAGTCTGCCTGATATCCAGACTGTCCTATCTTAATGCATGAATACACAATCTGTAAACAAGCATAATCATTCTAATGCAATGCCACATGATCTGTAAACAAAGCATAGCAAGATTTATATACAAGTTCTATAAACAAATCTATAAACAATCATAATCATATCTAGATATAAACAATAAAACAAGTATGTTGTTTTGGTTGGGAAACTCAAATGTGATCTCATTTGAGTCGTAATTCCCCAAACAAAACATGTACTATACCTTTCGTCGCACAATCGCTGTCACAGTCGTCAAGACGAATCTGAAATGGAAATGTTGATACACAATCTATCAATCTTTAATCTAATCAACATCTATCCAAGTCAATACTTGATTTCGGTACAATTTGACGGCATAACGACGTAATTCTCGATACCGGTCAATCAAATTCTCAACACATATCAATACATTATCAATCTACACTCATCAACTCATAATCATCATCCTAAACATGTCATAGTATTCAAAATCTGCATATTTAGCTCTAAACCTGCTATAAAAATCGTAACAATTACATATGACATCCGATAATCGATCCGATTGCGAATATATGATGCTTATACTCATAAAAACATATATCTACAAGCATATCCAAGTTTCCCTAACACCAATAACTCAAATCATGTAGAAACTGAAAGAAAAGTACATCACCTTGTAGCTAATACGGAGAAGAGTTCAAAATCGAAATCGGATTGAAGTTTGGATGGCTAAATCTTGTTCAATCACAATTTAAAAGAATAAAGAAAAGTTGAAGCTTTCCTCTGAACTTCCGATTTTTGCTGCAAAATGAGGAGGAAATCGTGCCATGTTATATATATATTGCATGCCTACACACACATGGCAAATCCTTTGAAGTACACGTCTCGCGCATATGCGCGGCATTACTCGCGCATATGCGCGAGACCTACTGTCTCGGCAGCTTGGCAGAAAATAACGCTCGCGCATATGCGCCACTTATCTTGCGCATATGCGCCATAGCTACTGGAGGTGTCGCGCATATGCACCGCTTCTTTCCGCGCATATGCGCCAATGCTACTGTAAATGTCGCGCATATGCGCCAATGCTACTGTAAATGTCGCGCATATGCGCCACTCTTTCCGCGCATATGCGCCAATGCTATTGGAATTGTCGCGCATATGCGCCACTTATCTTCGCGCATATGCGCCAACTGTTCTGTCCAATTTTTAAGATTTTCTCCTCTTGTCCAAGTATTTCTTATTCTCATCTCACTAAACACTCCTCATTATATATATATACTCATATATTCCGAGTATTATGTCGATGAGAACTATTAATCTCGAGCCTTACAAGTTTAGTGGAGAAGCAAATCTGCGAAGAAAACAAAAATGTTATTATTTGTCAAAATCTAAAATTAAATAGTATTTGTTCATTTTAAAAATTGGGTCGAGTAGTGGGTCGAGGTGAGATGGGTCGAGGTCTTTGTTTTGGGTCGAGCTCGACCCAGGGTGAAGAGCTCCACAAAAAACAAAAAGCTCCACTCACCTTGGGTCGAGCTCACACGAGCTCTTTAGTGTGAAGAGGTGGAGCTCCCTGCTCGACCCACGAGCTCTTCACACCAGTTCGGATCGAGCTCTTCACAGTGTGAAGAATTCGACCCAGGTCCTGGGTCGAGCTCTTCACACCTAGATCGAGGTCTTCACACCTAGACCCAATCTCCTGGGTCGAGAACAATGGATTTCACACCTCAAAAATAAAAAGTTGAATTCTTATCAATTAGTGATTCTCTCGTTGGATTTCTTGCAGACCAAAAACCAAAACAAAGGATGCAAGGGGGGTTGAGAAAAAGAAGATGTTTTGTGAAGATTGGGAAGGAAGGAAGTGAAATATGAATTGGGTTGAGTTGGGTAAAATTGAGTCAGGTAAGTTTTTTATTTAACTAAATTATAAATTTTATTATTTAAAATAAAATATTAAATACACTAACGAAAAAAAAGTAGTTTTTAAATAATTTTTAAAAAAATGATAACAAAATAAATTATATTCACTCCATATTTTTAATAAACACTCTCTCGTTTTCCCTATTCCTCTAGGTTAGAAACGGAAATCTTGCTGCTCCCTGCTGTACCACAGCAGCGGTCTAAGAAAAATCTAACATCTGGTAAGCGGATTTCTTTCTTCAATCCGTGTCCCGATGCTTTAATCTCTTTATTAAGCTCTGTTTAAATTTCGTTGCCTTGTTTCCTTCGAAAGTTCAATTTTTTTTTGGGGATCGTTTCATTGTAGAATGATGGATTCGAGTGAAGTGTTGATGATTATAGAAGTGAGAAACTTGTCATTTCCGTTTTCCTTTTACAGAATGTGGGTCTTGAGCTATTAAACCTCAGATTTTGGAGAGATTCTTGACTTTCCAGAAGTGCTTGTGCGTGGGCTCAGTGTGTGTTGTGTTGGTGCAAGGAAGAGAGTAGGATATGAAATTGCTCTCATTTTCTGTAGCAGCGTGCCGATACTTTAATACTGAAGCTGCTCCTGCCAGTAAGATATCCTCGGCTAAACATTTCTTTTTCAAGAACAAGAAATTTTTTGGTAAAAATGATTCTAGAACTCCTAAAAGGTCTAGAATTAAGTGGACGGATGAGCAAAAGAAGGCGTTGGATGCTGTTTGTAATGGTCAGTCTGTCTTTATTACGGGTTCGGCTGGGACCGGGAAAACTTTTCTACTCCAGCATATAATTAAGAGACTCAAGAAATTACATGGCAAGTCTAAGGTTTATGTGACTGCTCCTACTGGTGTTGCTGCTTGTGCCCTGAATGGGCAAACTCTTCATTCATTTGCTGGGATTGGATTAGGTGAAGTTGATCGTGCAAGTTTGCTCGAGAGGGTTCTTTCGGATAAGAAGGCTTGCTACCGGTGGAAGAAGGCGAAGGCGTTGCTTATCGATGAGGCAAGCATGGTAGATGCTATACTTTTCGAAAATCTTGAACATGTTGCAAGGAGCATAAGGGTGGAAGCAAGTGAGGGTGACAACCGAAGTTGGGGTGGATTGCAGCTGATTGTTAGTGGGGACTTCTTTCAGTTACCACCCATTCTCAAAAAAAAGAAGAAGGTAGCGAAGGTGTTTGCTTTTGAGGCTGATTGTTGGGATTCAAGTTTTGATTTGCAGATGGAACTTACGAAAGTTTTCAGGCAATCTGATGCTCTTCTTATCAAATTACTCCAGGGAATTAGAAAGGGGGAGATTGATGATGGTGATTTGAAGCTTTTGGAAGGGTGTTGCTCTGGATATGAGCCGGATCCTTCAGCAGTAAGAATCTTCCCAAGGATCGAAGATGTTGAGAGGGTGAACAAGATGAAAATGGAGAGCTTAGATCAGGAAGTTCATGTTTATAAAGCTGAAGATTTGGGTGAGTACCAATGGACCAGGCAACTTAAGAGTGGGATTGCCCCCGATGAGCTAGAACTTTGTGTCGGTGCTAGGGTGATGCTAACTAAAAATATAAGTACTTGGCGTAATCTTGTGAATGGTGCAACAGGTACGGTTAAAGAATTCTACGCAGTTTCCGAGAAGCAATATCAATTGTCTGATATGTGCAGTCATGGCAGTTTGTTGCCCGTGGTAGAATTCGACTCTGGGATTGAGCTTGTTGTTCAGCCCGAGATATGGGTCGTTCTGGATGGGGACAAAATGGTTGCTGCACGAAGGCAGATCCCTCTCATACTTTCATGGGCTCTAAGCATACACAAGTGTCAAGGAATGACTCTTGAAAAACTTGATACCAATCTCTTGCGAGTCTTTGACTTTGGAATGGTCTATGTTGCGCTCTCCCGTGTGAAGAGCTTGGGGGGGCTTCATCTATCTGGCCTAAATCCCAAGAAAATCAAGGCACATCCAAAGGTTTTGCAATTTTACCAAAAATTTTCTGGTGAGCAACAGGATGACAAGAAGGTTGCTGCTGTAAATGAGAATGATTGTGATTCTTCCTTCAAGAAAATTTCTTAACAATCAAAATACAGTTAGTTCTCCATCCGGAACATGATATTTTTCAATCAAAGGGATGCATTACATTTACATAGTTCTAGATTACCGCATATTTCTATATTTTTAGAGGAACAAAATCTTGGCTTCTGGATTTAATTGCACCCGCAGCTTCAAACCCGAAAGGGCAATTCTTAAATAAGTTCACAGTGAATTCAAACAGCTTCCAATTCAGAAGTTCGGGAGGGAAGAACTGGAGGTCTTGCAGCAATTGGATTGGTACTCCATTGAGCCCACGTGGGCTTCATGATTGAAAGAGATCACCTCTACTCAAATTTTTGCCAAAAAAATGGTACCAGGTTAGACTTAGCCAGTTGAAGTTAGCCGTACTGATGGCCATCATTAGCTTCATTTTAATCAGTTGTTCGAACTTTTCATATATATATATATATATATATATATATATATATATATATATATATATATATATATTTCTTGCTTGATTATCCAAGTTAGTTCACGAATCATGGTTCATCCGGTTGTTCTCTTTGATATGCTTAAACCCAACACTGCTAAAATAGCCACATTTCCATAGATTGTGTCGGATGCATTCCGAATATGGATATTTGATTAACATATATCGGATATTTCTACAGGTTTAAATGGAAGTACAAGTTAACAGGTGAAGTATTGATTTATATGGTTAACTATAATATTTTGAATGCATCGCATATATGTAGTGAGCTTATTTAGATTGTATTGAATACTACGAGGGTTAATCTCCTTTCATTCTTAAATGAGTATTGGTTAATTTTTATGTAAAATTAAACTTCTTAAACTGATGTACTTAAGTTTTGTATTAGATTTGTATATTCATTAAACTAATAACCGAGAAATAATCATCACATCCTCGAATTAAGGATGTTGAACTCCTTCTCTTCCCCTTGTCAATGAATTGACCATTGCCGTGAAATCTTTTGGCCTCTTGAATATGGGATCATGCACGCTTTTAAAATATACTAATACGTCATCGAAGGTGTTGCGTACATAAAATAATCAATAACTCCGTCAAAAAAAGATAATACAAAACAATAATAAGAGTCATACTATAATTTGAAATTATTATGTTTAAATAACGGTCATATCAAAATTGTAAAAATTAATGAAAAATCTTATTATAACTTGAAATTAGGGAAAAAACAAAACAAAAATACTATGACGTCATTTTTTTTATATGTATAACATCCTTAATATTGCAACGCACTACAACCTCTGTTATGAGTGCTTTGATTGAACCACTAGACATAAAACAAAAGACATTGTTTCTGATTTGGTAGTGTTAAGTAATCTAACTATATACAAATCTGGAAAAATGAAAAATGTTTTTAACCCTGTTCAATAAGTGGAACGTATTAGCTGTCCGTTCCTAGGTTGGGCAGTAAGAGTAGGAGAAGGACAATCACTCATTCTTAAAACCAGCGGTCTTAATTCTTAAAACCAGACAAAATATGATAAATTGGCCATATCTTTGTAGCAATTGAAATCTTTTTTTGAAAAAACTTTAATTAAATTATTTAATTGTATTGATTAAATGTGGTAGGCATGTTTACATGTTTAAAATACGATTTTCTATTAGAATCCATAAAACTGTGTTTTGAAAGGTTATTCGAGACGCGACCGAGGACTAGAGATCGGGGACTGTAAAGGGAAAATATATTTATTAAATGATTATTTTTAATTATTTAATATATAGCATATTTAATAAGTGATTTTTTTAAATGGTGTTTTGAGGTGTTTTGACACGTCGAATCGTATTTTAAACCGGTAATCAATTTTTGACGGAAACAATGACTTTTGGAGGTTCGGCTATTATTTTCGAAAACTTTCCTAAACGAGATATTTTTCCTACATTATAATGAGCCTATTATACCAAGGATATTGGGTCTAACTCGCTACCCAATTATTTATATCAAAAGATGGAGTTTCTAAACCACAAAACACTACATATCACACAAGAAACCTAGGGCTTTTCTCTCCACAACACACACCCACGTTTTTGCTTCTTCGCATCGGTTTTGAAGGAAGAAAACGTAGCAAGGATTCCCCGTCTCTCCAGCAACGTCCATTCGCGTCTAGAATTGAATCTTCGTGCGTGAATCATGCAAAGGCATGCCTTATTCCTTCTTTTCCATCATTCATACCATATTATTTGTGAATATGTGTTCTTGCATGAAAAATCTAAAAGCACTATAGTATTTTCGTTTTTAAGGGTTTTGTTGGGTGCAATAATTGCTCCTGCTTGGTAGAGCGATCGAACCGTGGTGCTTGAGCTGCTGTGCGGTTTAAAAGATTTGAGTTGCACCATTACCACTATCTATAACTTTTGGTAAAACGGTAAGCACTCAGTCCTACAATTGGTATCAGAGCCAAGGTCACAGGTTCGATTCCCATTGATTGCAAGGGAGGGAGATTGTTGGGTGCAATAATTGTCCCTGCTTGGTAGAGCGATCGAACCGTGGTGCTTGAGCTGCTGTGCGGTTTAAAAGATTTGAGTCGCACCATTACCACTAGCTATAGCTTTTGGTAAAACGGTAAGCACTCGGTCCTACAGGTTTATACATGAAAATCTTGATGTTCTTGCATGATTCTTGATGTTTCTTGATGCACAAAGGGGCTGTCAAGAAGGTTATTTGTAATGCCTGAAGTAAATATCACAAGTAGTTGATTTAGTAATATGAGATTACTAAATAATTAACGATTTTTAAATAGAGAAATATGACATATTTTGGTCATATGAAGTGCAAATGATTTGAAATTTGGATATAACATTGAAAACTGAAAGATATAGAAGTTCCATGTTTTGGGTTTTGGAAATTTTGATAGTTTGAATAGTCCAAAAGGATATATCGGTGTTAAAATATTAAATATTATATATTATATTATATTATTTTATTAATATAATATACTATAGGATTAAAAAAAAAGAAAAAAAAAAGAAAAAGATGGAATCACGTGAGAAAGAATGAATCTTTCATTCTTACAGTAAGTTTACGAGAGGTGAGAGAAAAGAGTTGATACGATTTTTGATTTTCTTTTCGATCGTGCGACTTATCGGTTTATCCAATCGACGAATCGACTTCAGTTCTGGAATCGTTGACACAAGGTCTTCGATTTGAGGTATAAATTTTATATCTTTGTTGATGTTTGAAATTCGTCGATTTCTGGAATAAATTTGTTAAATTGTTAAATCATACTGAAATTAAAGATTGTTGAATAGTGTATGATCTTAATGAAATAGAGAAGATTATTGTGTTGTTGTTTTGAATTATTCCTAAATTATTATAATTAGGGATTTTTAATCGTTGAATTGAAATTGGTGAGTTGTTTGTCTGCTGTTATAATTAGGGATTTTTTCGTAATTTGACGGATGTTGTAAAATAGCCTATTATTTGAAGTTAATTAATTAGGGTGTATTTGATGGTATTATTGTGAATTAAATACACCAGAATATTAAATTGTGGAACGATAAGAATTTATAATCGAGTTTTATATTTTGTTGAATTAATTGTTGTTGGGCTATTTGATGTTATTTATTGAGGCATTTATGATTGTATTGATACGGTGACAATGATCTGATATTGTCGTTGAATTATTTAGATACATCACAAGCCTCGGGATCAAAGAAATAGCCAGATTTTATATATACTCGATTATCAGGTACGAGTTGACGTACGAGCATATGTTGTTATTGTTTAGTATTGATGAATACTATTGCGTTGAACGATGATAAATCACCGGAATTGGGTGATTTGATATTATATTTGTTGTTGTTTATTATTGTTGATATTATTGACTATCGTTTTTGGGAGACGTCTCATTGATGTTGTCACGTTGATGTTGTTCGTTCAACGATATTGATGTCGCCGGAGTTGGGGTGCGACGTATCGTTGATGTTATTCGTTCGACGATATTGCTGTCTCCGGTGTTGGGGTGCGACCTGTCGTCGATGTTGTTGTTCGTTCGACGATATTGCTGTCGCAGGAGTTGGGGTGCGTCATACCGTCGATGTTATTGTTGCAGTGTGATGTTGTTGAGGTTGTTTATGGCTGATAGTCCAGAAACGGCAAATGGGGTATTTCTGTTATCATTTCAGTTATATCTTATGTTGTTAATATAACTGTTATGTATTGCGATGATGATTGTTGTGTATGCTCACCCTTTGGGGGCTGTTTCTGTTGGACTGGTCACAGGACTATGCTGTGAGACATGATAGAGCTGAAGGACTAGGTGTGTCTAGTCAAACAGTCTTGTAGTTGATAGTAGATAGAGATAGTATAGTTTATTGTCTTATTTGAGTTGTGTGTATGTATTTATTATACTGTTTCTGCTGCACTGATGTAGATAGTGTGGTGATTGCACTATTTTGTCGTATATGCATTATATTATTACGTTGTCGAAAAGAAATTTTTTATGCATATGACGTCACATGTTGTATGATTACGTGGCGAGGTTTGGGGCGTCACATTTGGTGGTATCAGAGCATATGTTAGATGTCTGTGATGGTTAGGAATTGGGTTTGTGATGAGGGAGTTGGATGGCGATATTATATGCGTGTGTCTGTGCATTTGACTTGTTATTGATGATTTCTCGATGTGATTGATTATTCTTTAGTTGCATGTACTTTCGTGCGAAAGGTGTGATGATGATGAGTACTGGATTGTAATTGTTAAATGTTATGATTAACAATTTGATTTCAAGTGATGGCAGCTAGAGAACAGGTACATCCACACGAGGAAACAGATGAGGTTGACAGTGGGTTTGGACATATGAATCCATTGCCACCTCCTCCTATGGGACAGGCACCTGCAGATCAGCTTTTATTGCCTGGTGAGTTGACTTTGGCACAGTTTAGCAGTTATCTTCCGCCGAGATTTGATAGTTCTGAGACTGGTGAGCGAGCAAAGGAGTGGATTGAGAGGATAGAACAGATATTTGTGACCGCTACGTGTGCTAGGTCTGCTTGGTTACGATTGGCTACATTTCAGCTTTCGAGGAATGTACTAATGTGGTGGCAGACGACTGAGGCCGGATTGAGAGCCAGGGCCGTACTGTTGATTGGGATGTGTTTCGCTCTCGTTTTCTTGATAAGTATTTTTCTATAGCAGCCATACAGAAGAAAGAGAGAGAATTCGAGGATTTGAGACAGGGCAGTATGTCTGTTGCTGAGTATGAGTCTCGGTATTCTGCATTGCTGAAATATGTGCCACATATTGCTACGAATGTTCATGCTAAGATGAGGCACTTCTTGAAAGGGTTGAAGTTAGAGTTATTTGATCGTGTGCAATCAAATAGCCCAGTATCATTTGAGGATGCAGTGACGAGGGCTGAGATGCCTGAGTTGGTTATGCAGGAGTATGGGGCTCAGGGACGATTATCAGAGCCAACTAGGGAGTCATTGCGACCACAGGGACAGTCTTTTAAATATCAGAAGGGTTCATCTTCTTCTTCAGCATCATCTGGGAAGCGTCGATTTGATTCTCGACGTGTTGAGAGTCGTGGGGGCAGTTCTCAGTCTGTTCAGGGGCAGAGAGGAGAGTCCAGAGCAGTGAGATGTTTTCGTTGTGGGGGACCTCATCTGATCAGAGAGTGTACACAGACCGAGATCACCTGTTTTGAGTGTGGCGGTGATGGCCATCTGGCGAGACAGTGTCCTAGTCGTGAGGGACAGCGAGAGCTTAGGAGTGCTAGAAGTAGATCCTCAGAGAGAGGAGGACGACAGCCTCAGCAGTTTATACCACGACCTTCTGGAGGACAGCCACGTATGCAGGGAGTTGGTGCGTCTTAGGCACATGTGTATGCTTTGACACGAGAGCAAGCAGAGGAGGCACGAGAGGAAATGATAGCGGGTAAGTGTTATTTGTGTTCTTATTCTGCTTATATTCTTATTGATACTGGTGCCTCACATACATTTATATCAAAGAGGTTTGTGGTTGAGCATCATATGCGCTCGTCTCCATTGTCTATGTCTCTTTCTGTTTCGACATCTTCTGGAGTGGATATATCAGTTATATCTATGATATCAGATGGTATTATTTCTTATGAGGGCTATAAGATGAGATCTGATATGATTATTCTAGAAATGACTAATTTTGATTGTATTGTGGGAATTAATGTGCTGAAGAGATATTGTGCGACCGTTGAGTGTTATCAGCGGGTAGTATATTTTTACACCGATGATAAAGAGCGTTGGACTTTTTATGGGAAAGGTTCTCGTCCCCATGTTCCATTGGTATCTGCTATTCGGATGTCTCGGTTATTGGAGCATGGACATGAGGGTTATCTTATTTATGCTATAGATGTTACAGAGAAGAAGAAGGAGGTGGGAATAGAGGACATACCTATAGTTGCTGAGTTTGCCGATGTATTTCCTGATGAAATTCCAGGCTTCCCACCAGTCCATGAGGTGGAGTTTGGGATTGAGTTGATGCCAGGTACTTCCCCTATTTCTCGTGCTCCTTATAGAATGGCACCAGCAGAGTTGAGAGAGTTGAAAGTCCAGTTGCAGGACTTGCTGGACAAGGGATACATTCGTCCTAGTGTATCGCCTTGGGGTGCACCAGTCCTATTTGTAAGAAAGAAAGATGGAACGATGCGGCTTTGTATTGATTATCGACAACTGAATAAGGTAACGATTCAGAATAAATATTCCCTCCCTCGTATTGATGATTTGTTTGATCAGTTACAGGGAACCTCAGTATATTCGAAGATTGATTTGAGGTCAAGATATCATCAGATACGAGTTAGAGAGGAGGATATTTAGAAGACATCATTCAGGACCAGATATTGGCATTATGAGTTTTTAGTTATGCCGTTTGGGTTGACGAATGCTCCAGCTGTGTTCATGAGTTTGATGAATAGGGTATTTCAGCCTTATCTCGATCGATTGTTATTGTGTTTATTGATGATATATTGATATATTCCAAGAGTGAGGCTGAGCATGTTGGGCATTTGCGTTCAGTGTTACAGGTGCTGCGAGATAAACAGTTGTATGCCAAACTCAGTAAATGTGAGTTTTGGTTGGATCGAGTGGTCGAGAGATAGGTTTTCGTTTGATCCAACGAAGCTGTGCACCTACATCTGTACCAAAGATCCGTAGTTTCTTGGGTTTAGCAGGTTATTATCATCGATTTATCGAGGGATTTTCAAAGATTGCTAGACCTTTGACACAGTTGACTCAGAAAGGTGTACGATTTCAGTGGTCTGAAGCATGTGAGAGGAGTTTTCAGGAGTTGAAGCACCGACTGTCGACTGCACCAGTGTTATCAATTCCTACAGAAAATGAGACGAGAGGTTTGTTGTTTATACTGACGCATCATTACATGGTTTGGGATGTGTTTTGATGCAGGATCGGCATGTTGTGGCATATGCCTCGAGACAGCTGAAACCACACGAAACCAGGTACCCTGTGCATGACTTGGAGTTAGCAGCCATTATCTTTGCCTTGAAGATATGGCGACACTATTTATATGGTACCTCGTTTACGATTTATACTGATCATAAGAGCTTGAGATTTCTGTTTACACAGACATAGTTGAATATGAGACAGAGATGATGGCTAGATTTGCTGAAGGATTATGATTATGAGATTGAATATCATCATGGTCGAGCCAATCTTACAGCTGATGCATTGAGCCGTAAAGTGAGTTGTACTGCAGAGGATGTGAGTAATTTTTCAGCTATGATGATGTCTTGTTGTTCCTTGGGATATGATTTTGATATCTCGACGACTCCTATCCAGGTATCTACCTTATTAGCTGAACCTGATATATATGGTTGTATTCGTGATGAACAAATGACAGATGAGAGAGTTCAGCGATGGAAGGAGTTGGTTTCTCGGAAACAAGATACTAGTTTTAGAGTGGCCGATGATGGCAGTTTGAGGATGAAGGATAGATGGGTAGTTCCTGATGCATCTGAGTGCGCCAGGGTCTGTTGCGGCGTGCACATTGTAGTCGATATTCTTTCCACCATGGTGGCAAGAAGATGTATAAGGATCTACGTTATCAGTTTTGGTGGAAGGGAATGAAACGTGATGTGATTGATTTTGTACGTCGATGCCTCAATTGTCAACAGAACAAAGCTGAGAGGAGAAGGCCAGGAGGTGAATTGAGGAGTTTAGAAATACCGACTTGGAAATGGGAGCACATATCGATGGATTTTGTGACTCATTTGCCAAGAAGTACTGGAATTATTGATGCTATTTGGGTGATTGTTGATCGATTAACGAAAGTTGCACATTTATACCATATAGCATGAGTAGTACGTACTTGACGATGGCACAGTTATATATACGAGAGATTGCACGGTTGCATGGGATTCCAGTGTCCATTATATCTGATAGAGATCGTCGATTTACTTCTCATTTTTGGGAAGGATTGCAGAATGCTATGAGGACAGAGTTGAGATTGAGTACAACTTATCATCCTCAGACAGATGGTCAGACTGAGCGTACTATTCAGACGCTGGAAGATATGTTGCGTGCTTATGTTATGGATTTTAAATCAGTTTGGCAGTCATCTATTGCATTGGTGGAGTTTGCGTATAACAATAGTTATCAAAGTAGTATTCATATGGCTCCATTTGAGGCATTGTATGGGAGACGTTGTAGATCTCCGTTATACTGGGATGATGTTGATCGAGCTGCAGTTACCGGTCCTGATATTATTAATGAGATGAAACAGAAAGTAAAGTTGATAAAGCAGCGCAAGATAGACATGCCACCTATGCAAATAAAAGACGAAGACCCTTAGAGTTTCAGCAGGGCGATCAAGTATTTTTGAAAGTGTCTCCTTTTCGTGGCACAGTACGATTTGGTATGAAAGGAAAGTTGGCACCGAGGTATGTTGGCCCGTATGAGATATTGCAGCGGATAGGCACTTTAGATTATCGATTGGCTCTACCTCCATCTTTATCTAGTATTCATGATGTGTTTCATGTGTCGATGTTGCGGAAGTATGAGCCGGATCTTTCACATGTGTTGGATATTTGTGAGGTTCAGTTAGATCCTGATGTGTCTTATGTTGAGAGACCGGTTTGTATTTTGGATCGATCTGAATGGAAGCTTCGTAGTAAGTTTATACCGATGGTGAATGTTCAGTGGGAGCATAGAGGTGTCGAAGAGACCACTTGGGAGACAGAGCGGCATATGAGGGAGCTCTACCCCTACTTATTCTGATGGTATGACGTATCTGTTAATTATGCATTTTATTACTGTAGTTGATTAATTTTGGGGTCGAAATTCATTTAAGAGGGATAGAAATGTAATGCCTGAAGTAAATATCACAAGTAGTTGATTTAGTAATATGAGATTACTAAATAATTAACGATTTTTAAATAGAGAAATATGACATATTTTGGTCATATGAAGTCCAAATGATTTGAAATTTGGATATAACATTGAAAACTGAAAGATATAGAAGTTCCATGTTTTGAGTTTTGGAAATTTTGATTGTTTGACTGGTCCAAAAGGATATATCGGTGTTAAAATATTAAATATTATATATTATTTTATTAATATAATATAATATAGTATTAAAAAAAAGAAAAAAAAAAGATAAAGATGGAATCACCTGAGAAAGAATGAATCTTTCATTCTTACAGTAAGTTTACGAGAGGTGAGAGAAAAGAGTTGATACGATTTTTGATTTTTTTTTTCGATCGTGCGACTTATCGGTTTATCCAATCGACGAACCGACTTCAGTTCTGGAATCGTTGACACAAGGTCTTCGATTTGAGGTATAAATTTTATAGCTTTGTTGAAGTTTGAAATTCGTTGATTTCTGGAATAAATTTGATAAATTGTTAAATAATACTGAAATTGAAGATTGTTGAATAGTGCATGATCTTAATGAAATAGAGAAGATTATTGTCTTGTTGTTTTAAATTATTCCTAAATTATTATAATTAGGGATTTTTAATCGTTGAATTGAAATTGGTGAGTTGTTTGTCAGTTGTTATTAATTCTGATTATATATTTGGAGTCTACGAAGAATAGGCTACACGTTGATATAAAGTTTTCGTAATTTGACGGATGTTGTAAAATAGCCTATTATTTGAAGTTAATTAATTAGGGTGTATTTGATGGTTTATTGTGAATTAAATACACCAGAATATTAAATTGTGGAACGATAAGAATTTATAATTGAGTTTTATTTTTTTTTTTTTGAATTAATTGTTGTTGGGCTATTTGATGTTATATATTGAGGCCGTTATGATTGTATTGATACAGTGACAATGATCTGATATTGTCGTTGAATTATTTAGATACATCACAAGCCTCGGGATCAAAGAAATAGCCAGATTTTATATATACTCGATTATCAGGTACGTGTTGACGTACGAGCATATGTTGTTATTGTTTACTATTGATGAATACTATTGCGTTGAACGATGATAAATCACCGGAATTGGGTGATTTGATATTATATTTGTTGTTGTTTATTATTGTTGATATTGTTGACTATCGTTGTTGGGAGACGTCTCGTTGATGTTTTTCTTTCAACGATATTGCTGTCGCCGGAGTTGGGGTGCGACGTATCGTTGATGTTATTCGTTCGACGATATTGCTGTCGCCGGTGTTGGGGTGCGACGTATCGTCGATGTTGTTGTTCGTTAGACGATATTGCTGTCGCCGGAGTTGGGGTGCGTTGTATCGTCGATGTTATTGTTGCAGTGTGATGTTGTTGAGGTTGTCGATGGCTGATTGTCCAGAAACGGTAAAGGGGGTATTTCTGTTATCGTTTCAGTTATATCTTATGTAGTTAATGTAACTGTTATGTATTGGGATGATGATTGTTGTGTATGCTCACCCTTTGGGGGCTGTTTCTGTTGGACAGGTCACAGGACTATGCTGTGAGATATGATAGAGGAGAAGGACTAGGTGTGTCTAGTCAAACAGTCCTGTAGTTGATAGTAGATAGAGACAGTATAGTTTATTGTCTTATTTGAGTTGTGTGTATGTATTTATTATACTGTTTCTGCTGCACTGACGTAGATAGTGTGGTGATTGCACTATTTTGTCGTATATGCATTATATTATTACGTTGTCGAAAAGAAAATTTTTATGCATATGACGTCACATGTTTTATGATTACGTGGCGAGGTTTTGGGCACCACACTATTAGAAGGGGCGATTTTCAGCGGGTTTAAGGGTACTTAGGTGCAAGATGTAGGCCTAGTATAAGGAAATATGGGCTGTACGATTTGGGTTCTATGGGGAACTAGGGCTCGAGTTTGATTCCGTGGAGGGTGCGGCTACCTGCGTCATTTGAGGGCTGTGTTCAGGGGCCCTTAGAGGGCTGTGGAGTGGTCTAGATGGGTTGAGGGAAGGCTGGTACAACGAAGAGGGCTGTAGAGGCGCAACCATGATTCACGATCATGGTGCCGCACGTGGGTGGTTGGTTTATGCATGTCCCCATGCATGGTATGTAGTCTTGGTCCAGAAGGGTCTCTAAGGGTTCGGTCTAGGTCCTAGGATGGCTGATTAGGGGCTGGTCACGTTGGTTAAGGCCTAAGGTTGAATGAACTTTGGAGTTGTTAGAGCTAGGTTTGGTTCGAAACAAGGGCAGAAATTCAATTTTTTTTTAGTCTTTTCCGATTAAATGGCTTGAATTAGGTTGTAAAGGGGTTGGTTAGGTGTTAGTAAACTGGGGTTAAATTTTGGTTAAGTTTCAAGCTGATTCGGGTTAAAACCGGAATTTCAATTCAAGTTTTAAAATGAATTACGAATTTAGTTGAGGAGCTTAAGTTTATGTCCAAGGAATTTTTATGTGTGTATTTTAAGGTGTTATGATAAGTTTAGATGGATTCGAGTCGTCGTTTTAAGGTCCAATGATAAAATAGAAAAGTTAAGGTTTCAGGAGTAAAACAATCATTTTACACCTGAAAAATGTTAGGAACACTGGAAGTGTCCTGAATGCTGTAAGAAATATTAAAATGTTTATTTCGAAATGTTATGGAATTTTCTGATGAAAATTGTAAAATGTTAAAGAATAAGTTGCATGCTTGGTCTCAAGAAAATGTTATATGCATGAATTTTTATAAGTGATTGATATGATACAATGTTTTGAAGGAGGTTATTTGATTATGACTAATACGAACACGAACATGAATACAAAATAACACTAGGACATGTAAGGCCAAAGCTCAGTTGACGGATGAGAGTGTCTCTGATGTCCTCGTCGCCTGGTACCATGGTAATACATAATATCGATCAATCAACAAACAACTGATACATATGTCACAATTAATGTCTGAATTCATCTAAGGGAAAAACTTATATGTATATGTATATGAACAAAGGAAAAGTATATGATGAAATAAAAGGTTTAAGTTTATGCATGTCATGAAAACCTATTTTTATTAAAAAGTAGTTTCACTATTGCATGTGGATGTATACGTATTACTTGTTACTATGGTTAAGGCTTACTGACTCAATAGACTCATTAGGTTTGAATGATACAGATGAGGATTTTGATGTAGAGATAAGAGGGTTGAATGAATGAACTGGCTGGGTGGATGGGGCACTAACCCGAGGACCTATGTATTGCTAGTTTTCCGCACAGTTATAATTTTACAATACTTTAAACATTTTGATGACTTTTATGCTTATAAGTTGTTTTGAGAGGGTTTAAGATGTTTATTCTATTTTTTGAAAAGTACTAGCTTTATGCTTGGTTTGACTTTTATGATTTTACGACTTTTATTGCAGTTTTGGATTTTGAGTAAACTAGATGGTGAGTTTATTTGAAATGGTACAAAAGTATATATTTATGTATATGTATATTTTGGCCGAAACCTAAGGATTTTAGAAAAAAAATTCTAATACTTTTTAAAGAAAAATGAGTTAGAGACGTTTCAGTTGATATCAGAGCAATATTCTTGTAAAGGGTTGTGCCACCGCTCGTTACAGAAAGCTCAGTAAGCCTGCCTCAAGTATGTAAGTTTAAATGCTTTAAATGATTTTTATGATGGCACATGTATGTTTACATGATTTACATGCTTAATTTACATGTTTAAATACTTTTTGAAGTTAATTGGCATTTATGTTTAAAATGATCGATAAATGGTTCTTTTAGCTAAATGGTTTGACGCTTAAATTTAATTTCATGTTGGTTACATTAGAATTTGGAATACGTTCAGATATAATGCCTCATAGACATACACCTAGTACTGATAGACAAACTGATGCTCATGAGGATCGTAGAGAGAATGCACCCCCACTTTCCAATGGGGATGCTGCTACTAGAGTACCGGAGGGCATACACGCTTCTTTGAGCAGCAGGCTCAACATGCTCCAAGGCCACAACATGATGTGTATGATCAGTTCAGGAGGCTGGATCCGAAGGAGTTTTCAGGTATTAACGATCCATTTGTTGCTAAGGGTTGGATCAGATCCCTTGACATGCACTTCCGTTATCTGAATATAGGAGATGCTAATCAAGTTAGGTGTGCTACTTATATGCTGCGGGATGATGCTTCTCTTTGGTGGGAAGAAGCGGAGTAGAGTGTCAATCTAGCCACCCTTACTTGGGTACGATTCAAGGATTATCTTCTGTGAGAAGTATTTCACTTCTGACATCAGAGGAAGCTTGAAGAGGGAGTTTATGAATCTCCATCAGGGAGACACATATGTGGCTGAGTTCATGAGGAAGTTTGACAGGGGTTGTCACTTCGTGCCCCTCATTGCTAGAGATGATGCTGAGAAACTGAGGCATTTCTTGGATGGCCTCCGACCCACTATTCGCCTAGATGTGATGTTGATAAGACCGACGGATTATACAGCTGCCACTGTTTGTGCTTTTCAAGCTGAACAAGCATAGAAGGATATTGATTTTGAAATGCAGCACAAGAAGCAGCAGAATCAGCAGAACTCTCAGACAATCAAAAGGCAGTTTACGGGACCTACCACAGCTCAGAAGCAACAAAATCCCCAAGGACAGGGTAGTAGAAGCCACCACAGTTTGAAGCTGCCCCAAAACCTGAAGAAAGGCCATTGTGCAAGGAGTGAAATCGTCCACACGTTGGCAAATGCATGTGGAGATCATTTAAGTGCTTGACTTGCAAGGAGGATGTCTATAAAGTTGCGGATTGTCTGAGGAAAAAGGGACCTACTACTGATAAGGCATATGTCATGCATGCTGAGAAGGGTAACCTAACTGCTTAACATTCTTACATTGCTTTTATTGCATGAAATGTTAAATTGGTTAGTAGAATTGATTGGGATGATAAGGAACTTAGAATAAACTAGGTTGCACGCACTATCTTAGTTGGATTTAAAGGATGACATTGAAAGTTATAGATTTTAAGCATAAAATATAAGCTTTAAGAATGTAGGGATGAATTGAACCAATTAAGGATTTTAAGGCTTAACAATGAAGAAAACGAAAGTATGAGGCTTACATTGCATAAATCGAGAATCATAGGGGCTAAATTCTTGAGGGAATAAATGCACAAGGCCGAGAATTTAGGGACTGAATTGCGATTTTGAGAAGTTCAGGGTTGTTTTGTGAATTCTAGAAAGCAGGGGTTGTTTCCGTATTGTTTGGAATTTTAAGGATCAAAACATTGAATTTAGAGAAGCAAGGCCTAAATTGATTAAGTTTGAACTTTATTAGGCATATGATGCAATTTTCAAAATTTTAAGGGCCAAATTGGAGAATTTCGAAACTTTAAGGAGCTGAAATGCAATTTTCAAAATTTATTTTTGGAAAATTGGTGCATTTTCGAGATTTAATAAGGATGAATTGTGGTAATTTTCAAGAATTTTGGGTGATTAATGATAAAAATTCTTTAAGTTTTCGACTCGATTGGATTTGATGGTATATTTGTCTCAGGAAGTATATTTATTTCAGGTGTAGCTACCTATGCATTGCTAGATTCAAGAGCTACACACCCATTTATATCCGAGACTTTTGTCAAGTGACTGAAGATTATACCTGAGGATATGGATTTGGGATTTAAAGTTTCCATTCCTTCTGGTGATCAGATGGTTACCACGAGCATTGTGAGGAATCCGGAGCTTCGTTTACTGAAGAATGCGGTTCTAGCAAATCTCATCGTACTCCTGATGCCTGAGTTTGACATCATTCTTGGTATGGAATTGAGTTTTGATAGATTTCAGACAGAGTTCAGTATCTATTAGACCGCCCAGCGGAAAATCTTTTGTCTTTGAGGCAGCAAAGAACAAGCAAATGCTGCATATTATCTTCTGCATTTGTGCGAGGAAGCTTATGAGATGAGGCATCAAAGCTTTTCTAGCAAGCGTTATTTCAATACATATTCCGGACAGTCATAAGCTAGAGGATTTTAAGGTCGCCATAGACTTTCCTATCCTTTTTCCTGAAAACGTTTCTGGCATACCACCGGACCGAGAGGTGGAATTTTCCATTGAGTTTATGTCGAGTACAGTGCCAATTTTTATGGCACCTTATCATATAACACCATTTGAGATGAAAGAGTCGAAAGATCAAATTCAAAAGTTGTTGGACAAGGGTTTTTTTTTCTGCCAGAGTTGTTCTTTGTGGGGCGCAAATGTATTATTTGTGAAGAAGAAGGATGATAGTATGCGACTCTGCATTGACTATAGAAAGCTGAATGGAGTCACCATAAAAAATAAGTATCCCCTACCTAGAATCGAGGATTTGTTTGATCAGCTGCAAGGAGCTTAGATTTTCTCGAAGATAGATCTTCGTTCGGGATACCATCAGCTAAAGGTGAAGGAGCTAGATGTTCATAAGGCGGCTTTCAGGACTCAATATGGGTACTACAATTTTATGAGAATGCCATTCGATTTGACCAATGCGACAACAATTTTCATGGACTCATGAATCTCGTATTTTAGCTGTATCCGGATCAATTTATCATAGTTTTTATAGATGATATTCTGATTATTCGAGGAGTAGAGAAGCACACAGTCAACACTTAAGAACGACTCTACAAATATTGCAAGATAGAAGTTGTTCGCTAAATTCAGCAAGTGTGAGTTTTGACTCGAGAAATTGGCATTCTTAGGCCACGTTATTTCTAGAGATGGAGTTGAGGTCGATCCCAGCAAGGTCGAGGCAGTTAGAGAGTGGCCAGTACCTAAGAGAGTAACCAAGATCTACAGTTTCTTGGGTCTAGCTGGCTACTACCGAAAGTTCATTCAAGGTTTCTGCTCTATTGCAATACCCGTGACCACCTTGACGAAGAAAAATGCGAAGTTTATTTGGGAAACAAACTGCCAGGAGAGTTTCGATAAGCTGAAGCAAGCTTTGAATTCAGCACCAGTTCTATCGATGTCATCAGGGCAATGAGAGTATGTTCTCTATACAAAAGCTTTGAAACTTGGTTTAGGAACGGTTATAATGCAGAATGATTGAGTGATAGCATATGTGTCTAGACAGCTGAAGGTTCATGAGAAGAATTACTCGACTCATGACCTCGAGCTTGCAGCAGTAGTATTTGATCTAAAGGTCTGGAGACATAACCTATATGGGGAGAAGTGCAAAATTTCTATTAATCATAAAAACTTGAAGTACTTCTTTACCGATAAAGAGTTGAAAATGAGGCAACAAAAATGGTTAGAGCTGGTTAAGGATGACGACTGCGATATTAGCTACCATCCAGGAAAAGCTAATGTGGTCACAGACGCTTTAGTAGAACAACATCTGTTATCTTTCAATTGATAGTTTAGAAACCATTGCAAGCAGATATTCAGCGATTCGAGCTTGCATTGTATGCTAGGAATGAGGCTCCTAATCTTGAGGCAAGAACAGTTCAGTCGACCCTGAGGGATAGAATTCGTGAAGGTCAGTCTTCCGATGAGCAATTACAGAAATGGAGACTGAGAGATGAATCTAAGGGTCGGAAGCTATATTCGGACGAGGATGACATAGTTCGAAATCGAGATAGACTTTGGGTTACTAATGGTGATTCACCGAGAGAAATTGTTATGAAAGAAGCCCATAATACTCCGTACTCTTTTCATCTTGGAAGTACGAAGATGTATAAATATTTGCAGACATTATATTGGTGGCCGGGCATGAAACAAGACATCTTGCGTTTTGTGTCCGAGTTTTTGATATGCCAGCAAGTTAAGGCAGAACAATGACTATTAGAGGACTCAATGCCATTTGGGTGATATTTGATCGTCTTACGAAATCAGCACATTTTCTACCTATTAAGATGACATTCACCATGACACAGTATGCAGAGCTGTATATTCGAGAGATAGTTCGAGTGCATAGAATTCTAGTGTCTATTGTTTCTGACAGATATCCGAGGTTCACATCGTCCTTCTAGAAGAGTCTGCATGCAGCGATAGGAACAAAGTTGTTGTTCAGTACATCATTTCATCCTCAAACCGATGGTCAGTCCGAAATAGAGATTCAATTTTTGGAAGATCTACTCCGAGCTTGTGTGATCGACTTCCAAGAAAGTTGGGGACCAAAGCTACCTCTAGTGAAGTTCATCTATAACAATAGCTACCAGTCGTCTATAGGTATAGCTCCTTACGAGGCACTTTATGGGTGGAAGTGTAGATCACCGATACATTGAAACGAGGTTGGTGAAAGAGGAGAATTTGGTCGGACTTGGTCAAGCAGACAGCGGAGCTAGTAGTCAATGTGCGAGATAGGATGAAGACTGCTCAAAGTCACCAGAAAAGCTACGCTGACAAGCGATGAAGGGAGTTACAGTTTGCAGTGGGTGATCACGTATTTGTGAAAATAGCACCTATGAAGGGTGTTATGAGATTTGGAAAGAAAGAAAAATTCAGTCTGAGGTTCATAGGGCCATTTGTGGTTTTGGAGAGGATTGTAACATTAGCTTATAATGTGGTGTTGCCGCCGATGCTGGCTGGAGCGAATAATTTGTTCCATATCTCGATGTTGTGAAAGTACATGTTGAATCCTTCACATGCGATTAATTATAAACCTCTGCAGTTGACTCTGAATATGTCATACGAGGAAAGACCTACACAGATTCTAGATAGTCAAGAAAGAAGGCTCGGGAATACAGTCGTTTATATGGTCAAATCAGGTGGCTGAATCATTCGGAGGAGGAAGCTACTTGGAAAACTGAGACCGACATGAGGTGAAACGTCCACTACTCGTTTTTCTCAAAGAGTATTATAAATTTTTTTTTTTCCTATTCTATCCATTCGGCCGAACCCATACTTATATATACATATATATTTTAAAAATATTTCTGCACATTTAAAATAAATCCATCAACTATTATTTGAAAATTCAAAAAAAGAATTCAAAGCCTAAAATCGTAAATTGTCAACCAAACCTAACTTTAACAATTTCAAAAATAACTTAACTCTAACATCCTCTCAACCTCTCAAAATCATCATAAGTCATAAAATCTTAGTCGTAAACGTAAGTCATAAAAGTAAGTGCAAAAAAACTAGCGTCGGTCCTCGGGATATGTACACCTTCAGTCCAGCAAAATCAACCATCAAGTCCCTTACTAACATGAACATCATGCTTACCTGCATCGATCACACCAAATAAGTTTATTGACTCGGCAAACCTTAACCATGATAACAAGTAATACATATACATCCACATGCAATAGTGAAAATACTTTTACTTAAAATAGCATTGCATGAACATGCATAAACATAAACATTTTTCCTTTTCATCATATACGTATACGTTTTCCTTTTATTGAATTCAGATCGTTAATTGTGACTTTCGTATCAGCTGAAGGTCGATAGATCCATCTACGTGTAACCACAATCACTTCACCTCCTCCAACATTTCATATTTTCATCATTGATAAAAATTCATGCATATAATACACACACATACACACACACATATATAAATCATTTTTCTTTTAAATTAATCATGCAACACTTCTTTTAGCATTAATGTTTCATCATAAAATTTCATAAACATTTAAAATAAAATTTTTTACATTTAATACAGCATTTAGGGCATTGCCAGGATGTCTAACAATTTTTGGTGTAAAATGTCCCTTTTACCCCTAGAAGCATAATTTATCGTATTTATCCTTAGACCTCGGAACGACGTCCCAAATCGTCCCAAAATTATCCTAATAGCTTAAACCACTCCCATAAATATTTCTAAGCTTAAAATTTAGGTTTTCGATAATTTCTTCGATTTGTTTTTAAACTTAGACATAAATTTCAGTTTTGACTCGTATTGACTCGAACTTAATGAAACTTTTCCAAACTTGAACCAAGGCTTAATAACACCTAAATAAACCATTTTAAACCCAATTCAAGCCCAAAAAGACCTTCGATCATGCCTAGGAAGCTGCTGTATTTTTCTGCACAAGAGTCCTAGTTCTAGTATGATTCGATCCTAGTCTAGTTTCGACCCCAGCCCCTTATCCACTCGACCAGACCCTCAGCCAACTTCACAAGATCCTAACCGAACCCTAGGCAAGCTAAGGGACCCATACTAACCCGCCTAGATGTCACAGCCCGCCCCCAACAGCCCCACCCTCCCTTGCATGTGTGGCTCTATAGGCGTGCGATCAACCTCGCCCTCAAATCTCTCATCGTGCAGCCTATCTAAGATCGTGGCTCGACCCTCTTAAGACCCCTGGACGTGCCCTTATAAACAGCTAGGAGCCGCATGCCCTAGGAAACCGTAGCCGAAGAGTCCAAGCCCCCAAGGAGTCTATTTTCGTTCATCCATGAAGCCCTCACGTCCAGCCCATGTGCTGCTTCTAAGTGGCTCCTAAACCCTCTAAAATTCATCCCTTTTCGTGTCCCTACCATGGCAGGCCCTTGATGTATCCTTAACATGATTTTGAATCATAAAACATGAGTTATATGCATGTATGCCCATAAAAACGAAATTAAAACTTGTGCCACATATTTTCATGTAAAGTTTAATATATAAACATAATATGGTGTGAAAGATGTTTGAAAGAAAGTTAAAGCGTGCCTTTGCGTATATTACGCACGAAAAAATGGCTTGAGATGAGAAGAACATCGGCGGGGAGACGAGGAATGCAACCTTGCTGATTTTTCCTTCAAATTTCATGGCTTTCCTTCAAGAATTTTGTGTGGTGTGTGCTGCTGATGGAGAAAAAGAGTCCTACTACAATTTCATGGGGTGGGGCATGAGTTTTGTGGAGGTTGTGGTAGGGTTTAGGGCTTTTTATTTTAATTAAAACAAAAGGGCAAACTTAGGCCCATTAACATGGTATAATAGGCCCATTAAGTCCATTAATAATTATTTAAAATATTTTTTTTAAGAAAGTTTGTGAAAATAATAGCCGAGTTATCCAAAAGTTCATATTTTTCATCAAAAATCTAATACTGTTTAAAAATACGAATCGGCGTATAAAATCACCTCATATTCGAAAATTCTTTTTAAAATACACAACACATTAAATAATTAAAAATAATTATTTAATAAAATATTTTCTCTAATATGGCCTCCGATCTCCATTCCTCGATCGCATCTCGAATAACTTTTAAAACACAGTTTAATACATTCTAGTTGAAAACCATATCTTAAATATGTAAACATGTCTACCAAATTTACTAAATGCAATTAAAAAAAATTAATTAAAATACATAAAAATTTGATAAATTGCATGTATATGATTCACGCGGGCCTTCGAATTTTCAGAACGTTACATGAGGAGTCGCTACCCGGAATTATTCGGCGAATCTTAATTTCGAGGACGAAATTTCATATAAGGGATGGATGAATTATAATGTCCCAAAATGCAATAACGTAATCCAACTGCATGCAAATCTAGGAAAATAGAAATTCTTAATTAAATTATTTTAATTGCATTGATTAAATGTGGTAGGCATGTTTACATGTTTAAAATATAGTTTTCAACATGACCGAGGAACGGAGACCGGAGACTGTAAAGAGAATTTTTTTATTATTAAATGATTATTTTTAATTATTTAATATATGGCATATGTAATAAGTGATTTTCGAAAATGATGTTTTGAAGTATTTTTACATGCCGAGTCGTATTTTAAACCGGTAATCAATTTTTGATTAAAACAATGACTTTTTGGAGGCTCGGTTATTATTTTCGAAAAGTTTCCTAAACGAGATATTTTTCCTACATTATAATGAGCCTATTATACTAAGGTCATTGGGCCTAACTTGCTACCAAATTATTTATATCAAAAGATGGAGTTTCTAAACCACAAAAACACTTCATATCACACAAGAAACCTAGGTCTTTTCTCTCCACAACACACACCCATGTTTTTGCTTCTTCACATCGGTTTTGAAGGTAGAAAACGAAGCAAGGATTCCTCGTCTTTCCGGCAACATCCATACGCGTCTATAATTGAATCTACGTGTGTGAATCATGCAAAGGCACGCCTTATTCCATCTGTTCTCATCATTCATACCATATTATTTGTGAAATTTTTTTTTATTGCATGAAAAATCAAAAAACACCATAGTATTTTCGTTTTTAAGGGTTTATACATGGAAAACTTGATGTTCTTGCATGATTCTTGATGCACAAAGAGGCTGCCAAAATAGGGCTATTAGAAGGGGCGATTTTCAGAGGGTTTATAGGGTCCTTAGGTGCATGATGTAGGCCTGGTATGGTTCAAGGAAATAGGGCTGCACAATTTGGGTTTTATGGGGTACTAGGGCTCGGGTTTGATTCCTTGGAGGATGTGGCTGCGTGCGTCGGTTAAGGGCTATGTACAGAGTCCAAAGAGGGCTGTGGAGTGGTCCTAGATGAGTTGATGGAAGGCTTGTAGAACCCGACAATTCAGACTGGAGTTGATGGAAGGCTTGTAGAACCCGACAAATCAGACGTGCGTCGTATAAGCCATGCATAATTGTTATTATTTAAATTAAAAATAATTTTTATATGTTTATGGAGTGTTTAATTCATTTTTAAAACTTGTTAAGTCATGATCATTTATTTTTAATCGCAGAGGTATATTTTTATCTTTTTCGGTTAAATAAGCGAGGCTGGACTGGAGTTAGAGTATTGAGATAAAATTTAATAAAAGAAAATATTCCTAAATTTAATTTAAGTCAAAGAATAATTCATTTTAAGGTAAAAGTATGTTTAAGGATTTATTCAACTAATTGGAGTTAAGTAGTAAATAAGTTTTTTTATGTCCAATAATTAATTAAAAGCCTAAATTCAATTGTATAACCAATTGGGATAATTAATCTAGGCCTATTTCATTTAAGAAATTGTAACTTAACATGTTAGTAAATTATTCTAAGAATTAGCCATGCATACAAGGAAATTACTATCCTAAATTAATTTAATTATTTCACTAAAATACATAAAAAGTGTTTAAAACTTTAAAGAGTTAAAATTCAATAATTAAGCAATATTTTATCTCCATTTAATTAGCAAATTTCGGCCACCCCTCCAAGGATTTAATTATGTTTTGGCAACTCTCCATTTTTATTCTTTTCTTTATCATTTCTTAGTAAGATAATTCCCTCACTTTTAATCACCAATAATTAATAATTAAGCAATATTTCTACCTTGTTTTGATAGCAAAATTTCGGTCATCACATATCCTAAATCTCCCTCAAATCATATAATATATCATATCATTTCCTTATCTCTCAAACTCAAGGATAGAAAGATCTTTAGTTGCCATTCAATCCCCATTTAATTGGTGACCTTTCCCTCATTATTCCTAGTCTTCCTCCCACCCCTTACCTTCGAAATTTCAGAAGAAAACACTAGCTAAAAAATCGTGAGAAGCACAAGAGAAATAAGAGAGAAAACAAGTAAGAAAAGAAAACTCCGTCTCTGCCGCGCCGTGTTCTTCGTTATTGTTTGTTTCTTTCGAAAACAAATTCCAGGCATGTATATTTATTCTTTTCTCTTCAATCAATTCATATACATATTTTTAAACCATGTTATGTTCATAAATCATGAAGCAAAAACCAAAATGACAGAAACCTTTCAAAACAAAACTGCACAGATTTTCGGCCCTCCTTGTGCTTCACGGGTTGGCTTGTTTTTGTGATTTCAGGGATTGGCTCGGTCCAGGCGCTCAAGGCTGCATCTAGACACAATATAGAGCGTGTTAGGAAGGTTTTGGTCCATTGGTTTAAGCTCTTTTGCCCCAGTAACCCGCATTTGACAGCAACTCTTCCATAATGCCATTTTGAGTCTCGATTTCTGATTATTGTTTATCTAAGGCGAGGGTTCAAATCTTGGTTGGCCTAGGGCCTATAACCATGGTTAAAACCCTTCCTTAGCATTTTTATGACGTGACCAAGATGGCCTTTCAAGGCTTGGTTCATGGTCCCATCGATTTTAAAACAAAACAAGACAAGTGTTCCACAGTTTCATTTTTCTGATTTTTCGTGTGTGTAAGTTGGTTCGGCTTTGTGGTGCTAGGTGGATCTTGGTTGGCTTCTAGCCCTTAGCCATGGTTCACACAATACCTCAGGATGTCTAGATCATGCCATGGTTGATCAAATGGCCACTGGAATGAAAATGACGGCAACATAAAGCAATACACCCCACGCGCAGCAGCATGGTTCTCAAGTGGGAACGTTGGGTTGTCTTGGGTGTTTGCTTGGATTGTGGTTGGCATAGGGCCCTTAGCCATGGTTCAAGCCACACCTTAGGATGTTGGGAAGAGGCTCTGGTCGGTGGTTCAAGCCCCAATGGCCATTAGCCTTGTAAACGAAGCAACACAAGCACAGCTGCCGCCACTGAAATTTGACAGCAGCATGGTTGCGGTTCAGGAGGCTCGTTTGAGTTCTTGGTTGGCTTTTAGCCCACAATGAGTTAGGAAGGTCATGTTTTTGGCCGTTCGTGACTTGGTTAAGTTTAGAAGTTGTACGAGAATTTACGGTGCAATGTGCCAAAGTGACTCTCGAAAGAACTTTTCACGATTTTGGCCTCCATTCACTATTTTCGTGTATTACAGCCCTCTGGTTATGTTTTCCAGTATTTCAAGAGTATTTTAATCATGACTAAACGATGGTTCAATGTTGGTTCGTGTTGGTACGAAGACATGGTTAAATACTAAGTTTGTTGGGAGTAATTGTCTCGTTTTTAGTTCGATTATGAAGTGTTGGTCAAGTTAAGTTTATTTGCATGTTTCTTATGTTAGAATTAGGTCGCAGCGAGACTGAAAACGATCCAACTCATTCGGTAAAACAGGTTTATAATTATATTACGTGCATAAAATATAAAATGTTTATTTTTGAGATATATGTTATATGTCTTGTGGCCACCTTGTGCTTATGAGATTGCTTCACCCGGTGACTTACGACCGGTTTACGATTATGTATGGGTATGGATATCCAGTCCAAGAGTTGTGATGATCTCTACCACCCAGTATACTGTGGTTTAGTCTGATCAGACGTGCATGTTATGTTATGGGCCACTTGTGTAGAAACATTATCTCTACCAAAAATTACTAAATGATATGTTACGACAGAGCTCTATCGAGCAAAGCTTTTACGTATGATTTTCAGATATGCACGTATTTATAATTATCCATGACACGATTTTCACCTTACACTTTACGATACGATATTTTTATGTTACGTGAAGTTTCGTGATATATTTACTTGTTATTCACGATATATGTATGTTGAGTCTTTAGACTCACTAGACTTGATTGTTGTAGGTACTGATGAGGTAGGGACCGAGGGCGGGGACCAGTGAGCTAGCTTTGGTCAGCAGTAGTAGGAACCAGAGGACCTCATGCTTCAGTTTATTTATCTTTTTATGCACAAAACTCATTTTTATAATGTTGAATCATTTTAAGTTTTTGTTTTGAAAACAATAATTTCTTCCGCTGTTACTTTCACATTAAATCTTTTTATCAGTTTATTTTATGAATGAGACATGTTATTTATTTAAAGAGAAAATTTTAAATAATTCTACAAATTTACAAATACGAAATACGGGCCTCTACAAGGCTGGTACAAGGTCTAGGGATTTAGAGGCGCAACCATGATGCAGGATCATGGTGCCGCGCGCGGATGGTTGGTTCATGCACGTCCTCGTGCATGGCATGTAGGCTTGGTCCAGAAGGGGTCCTAAGTGTTCCATCTAGGTCTAAGATGGCTGGTTAGGGGCCGATGACGTTGGTTAAGGCATAGGTTGAAGAAACTTGGGAGTTATTAAAGCTAGGGTTTGGTTTGAAACAAAGGCAGTAAATCAGTAGCTTTCTAAGATTTTTTGAGGGTTTTGAATGGTATGGATTGTGTTGTAAAAGGGTTAGTTAGGTGTTAGTAAGCTATGGTTAAAGTTTGGTTAAGTTTCGATTTGATTCGCGTGAAAACCGAGACTTCAGTTCAAGTTTTAGAACGAATTACAAATTTAGTTGAGGATCTTAAGTTTACATATGAGAAATATTAATGGGTGTGTTTTAAAGTGTTATGATAAGTTTGGATGTTTTCGAGTCGTCATTTTAAGATCCAAAGGGTAAAATGGGAAGTTAGGGTTTCAGGAACAAAACAGTGATTTTACACCTGAAAAATGTTAGGAGCCCTGGCAGTGTCCTGAATGCTGTAAGAAATGTTAAAATTTTTATTTTGAAAGGTTATTGAATTTTCTGATTAAAATGGTAAAATATTAAAGAATAAGTTGCATGCCTGGCTTCAAGAAAATGTTATATGCATGAGTTTTTTTTAAGTGATTGATATGATACAATGTTTTGAATGAGATGATTTGATTGTGACTAATACAAACACGAAGAAGAATACGAAATGACACGATGACATGTAAGGCCAACGCTCAGTTGACAAGTGAGAGTATTGCTGATGTCTCTGCCGCCTGGTACCATGGTAATACGTAAGATTAATCGATCGACGAACAGCTAATACGAAGGTCACAATTAATGATCTGAATTCATCTAAGAGGAAAACGTATATGTATATGTATATGATGAAATGAAAAGTATATAATGAAAGAAAAGGTTAATGTTTATGAATGTAATGAAAAAGCTATTTTATTAAAAGTGGTTTCACTGTTGCATGTAGATGTATACGTATTACTTGTTACTATGGTTAAAGCTTGCTAAGTCAACAGACTCACTAAGTGTGGATGATGTAGGTGAGGATTTTGATGTTGAGACATGAGGGTTGAATGCCTGAACTGGCTGGGCGGATGTGGAACTAACCCAAGGACCTATGCATTACTAGTTTTCCGCACAGTTATGATTTTACAGTACTTTAAATATTTTGATGACTTTTATGCTTATGAGTGGTTTTGAGAGGATTTAACATGTTTATATAATTTTTTGAAAAATGCTAGCTTTAAGTTTGGTTTTATGTTTACATTTTACGACTTTTAGTGCAATTTTGGATTTTGAGTAAAATAGATGGTGAGTTTATTTTAAATGGTGCAAAAATATATATTTATATATATAGGTATATTTCAGCCGAAGCCTAAGGATTTTAGATCATAAAAATTCAAGTACATTTTAAAGAAAAACGATTTAGAGACGTTTTAGGTCGAACCCATATAGATCATATTTGACTCAAATGAATTGTAACCAAGTAAATATTATGTGATCACCACTCGTCACACTAATTACGTTTAACCAAAATATTTTTATATTCAACTCATAAAATCCAGCTCATATTATTTTTCAAAAATTTCAAAACTCATTTCTACAAAAAAAAAAAAAAAAAATAGCATGAAAACGGTCATGAAGACAGAAAAATGCATATTTGCATTGGATTAAAGTGGCTATGATAGCACATAAAACTTTAGTATTCATCTTTACGTTGCTTCTGAACAAGATAGGAGTTAGATACATGGTTAAATACAAGAATAGCCTCAGCAATTCCTAGACTATCGTTTCTATGAAAAATAGAAATGAAAGAATGAATGAACCAAAGAATGAGCTCTATGACATTGGGGGCAATAATTTCACAATGAAATATATTGAGCAAAAGTTGAATATTTCAAAAAAATTATATTTCATGTTTTTTCATTTTGCCACTTGAATCTGGCCCTGAACCACACCACCGTATAAGGTTTAGCTACTCGAGTCAACAGGACCCGTTACCGGTAAGGACTGTGTTCTCAAACAATGGCTGCCACTACGAGAAAGAATGCTACCTGTTGGTGTAGATGCCCTTGACCATAAATCAAATCTTAAGCCACGCTCACTTCTTGGGGACAAATTCACATGCTGTAAAGCATGAGACTGGAGTTCGGATTGGTAGTCTCTCAAGCATCCGATTCGAGGTCCAGCTCCGGTACTCCACTTGCAAGATAATTGCTTCCCCAGTTGGTAGGACTTTGTTTCTCTGTGTGAGTTTATTCTTTGCCAAATGATTTGCTCGGACACGACCCCCTCTTTTACTAGATGACGATCTTTTGTCGTGTGAGCATTTTCAAGATTGCTGTTGAGTTGCTCTTCTGATTCTTCATTTCCATCAATAGGTGATTTTGGCTGGAAATTACCGGTGTTTGGCTGGGTAGTTTCGGTTTTTCTCTTGAAAGTCTCTATCAACTCGTGTTTACTTGGAATCAAAAGAGCAGTTGGTTTCCCAATTAAGCCACGAGATGTACTTGGTATATCCTTTTCACTTGAAATATGCTTGTAACTAGCGCATTTCTTATGATCTGATTCATCCAAGTCATCTTCAGAAGAGTTACTTTTAAAGTCTAATACATCTCCCTTCTTTCCTATAGAATCTTCTTCCTCGTCATCAGTCGAATCAAGCTGCATTACATGTATTAAGATTATGCATGCATATACAGGATTATGCTTTCCAATCATGGAACATGAAAGAAAAAGGAATACCTTAACATCAGTGAGATCAACGTTGCTCTCCCTGAGAAATGATATGAAGTCAAGGAAATTTTTGGGGGTTGGACGATAATGACCACTGTGAGGCCAGATGGCCTGTCGAAATAAAAGCGAAAACATGGTAATTAATAAATATACAGAAATTAAAAACAGAAAAAATGAGAATTGTTCGAGAGTTATTCATCAAGGTTCACATTGCAGTGGTACCTTTAAGATGCCTTTTTCGGCAACTATTCTCCCAGCCGCCAACGTAGCTCCTCCAGCCAAGAAACTCGAGTGCTGAAACGAGCCCTTCTTTTTCTTCCCTACATATAAGGTCATCGAGGTGCTGAGCACAAATATCCACTTAGCACCAGTCGGTTCTCGAGTGGTATCAAGAAGCTCTCTGGTTTCCCTATATAAGAGATATCCATCCTCCACTGCAACTTCATAACCCTTTCTTTCCATCTGCAGCATAAGTTTAACAACAATATCATTTCAAGCATCCTCCAAAACGGCATAACAAGTCTTAACAGATCTTTAAAAACCACAAAATGATTTTGAAGACAAACTTGATATTATTTAGAATATGATGTGTTTTTTTATATAATTATATGTAATCTATTTTTAAGAAGGATTTTCATTCATATTTATCCCATTATATTGTCACCCGCATAAAGAGGTAACCATTGTCAATCACAAAGGTTGTATTTTGCTTAGAATTTTATTTGCAAGCACAAACAATAATCAAATGGTTGTCTCATTCTTGTCTTAAACTAATAAAATTTACAGAACAGAGCTCTTGACCGTATGAACAACCAAGAAACTTCTATATTTTAGGGAGAAAATCTATATTAAAAAATATCAAAAGGTTTCCCTAATCTCCAACATATTTATTTAAATTTGAATCTATTTTTTATTAACCACAAACAGCCGTATATTTCATTTGAGTTGAGCGTCAACTTGTTCTGACCATTTTCTCGTCTCTACCAATCGTGTATATTCTTTCGATTCCGGAATACTCCAGCTCGGACAACCCTTAGATTAGTTTTTTTCTCAGTGAGCTATAGGCTCTTAACTAAAGACCGACTTCCCAACTCCTTGATAGATCGGATTAAACAAAATGCCTTTGTTGAGCTCCAAACGTCTCAACAGTTGGAAAATTCCTGTATGTTTTTCCAGCCACGTAATGCTCAGTTATGGCTACTCTTATAACTTTTTGGACACAGTATCAATAAATTTCAAGCCCTTGCTAAAGGTGATGATTGTCTTCTAAATGGAGAGAAATTTATAGAGTTTTTAGATCTCTGAGCATTGTATCATAGATGTATTTGTCGAGAACAAAATTATAAGAATTCTATGCTGTGTTGCTTGTTTGTTCACTAGATTTCTACTACTGTTTTAAAATTCAACAGAAGCTACTCTGTCAAAATTAAAGAATTTAAGAAGATGAAGGACGCACCGGACCAAGAGACTTAATACACTGTTGCTGAAGCTTAGAACGGGGGCACTTCTCAATAAGATTGAGCTCCTTTCCTTCTCCTATGTCTAGCCTGAAAGAACTTGAGTTGTTTAGACAATAAAAGAATATTAAAGGTCAGCCTCTTGAATAATAGTTTCTGGAAGTTTAAAAGATAATTACCAGTAGAAGAAGGGCTCTTTGCTTTGAGAATTCAACCATTTCACATAATAAAAATGTAGATTGTGCCCATAGCGATGCCTTGGATCAATCTGCTTGATACAAATTCAGTTAAATCAGCATATTTTTTAATTTTTCATTAATAAGGCAGAGGAGAAAAATGATTTACTTACAGCTTCAAGCCAATGTTGTAAAGCAAGTTTCTGAGCTTTCCCATTCTTTGACAAACCTTTTCCAACCTGGAATCAGTAAGATAACTCGCAAAAGTTTATCAATGAGAATTAGAAAAAAAACTAAACTTGTGGACGCGTATGTTTTAATCAGAGCTTACCTTGGCAGCCCTTGTTCTTGCTCTTGACCACCGTGAAATAGCAGTCTCGTGTTTCCCAAGATCAAAGAAAGAAACCGAACTGTGCTTGAGTTCCGCAAAATCTAAAACCTTCCACCAACTTTGCTCGACAAGAACTGCACAGTCTGCCAACTTTCTTCTCGTTCGGAAGCTCTTGTAAACCTTCTGTAACTTTACAGCAGCCTCATTTTTGGGGCTGCTTGGATCCTTAACCGCAGTTTTTTTTTCACATGTATGATTATCATCTCCTGGAACTTTTGTATATATCATAGTTTAGTTATTTGTTGACATATTTTTAAAAGATTCCAACAAAAGTTTTCCAGAGCCAAATGATGGCAAAACTTTATGTTCAAAGATTTTGTCCTCGAAACTCAGCCTGGACCGGAGTCTTCTGACCATCGTCCCCAAGGTCGATCGATTTTCCGATCACCGATTCGATACCATTCTCTAGATCACAATATGTGGCAAGCGGGCATGACCAAGATACACCTATGCAATTTCAAAATGGACTTTGAGACAAACGAACTTCTTCAATAATACTGAATTTATGAAATCAGCATAAATACAGAAGCCTGATTACTTTATGCATCATTCTATACTAACTTCAATGAAGTCACTTATAAAGAACAATTACAATCATAAACAATATGATCATCACCTTGTTACTAAAAACGAAAAATATATATTATGAGCACTAAGACTAAACAATAAAGCATTTCCACGTCCAAGATCCAATAAACGGCCGAAAAGATTCACCAAATCAGAAAATTCCACAACCCGTTTCAATCCATTATTTTCTCAAAACCAATCAAAGAAGCTTAACCGTGCTAAACAAGCGAAGAGCATAAAATGCACTAGCTATTGGAAGGAACGACTCTCAAAAACACCAAAGATATCACACACCAATAAAACCCAGATATTATATACACCAGTGAGCATAAAAATCTACAAATAGCTCATCCAACGTAAACATCGAACAAGGAATAGACCCGGCGAAAGTAGTAATAATCCTTATAAAAAGAGAAGCTGAGAAAAAGACTACCGCGATGCGAATCTTTGCTAGAAATCTTGAATAGATGACGATTTGATCGATTAGAAATTCCAGATTTTACGCTAATTCAGAAGATGAAATATGGGAAAAGATCAAACAACGTATTTCGTATTCTGCATTGAAGGCTAGTTTTTATTATTATAGAGAGATGGCGGAGGTACATGGAAGACACGGTTGCGGAGAGAGAGAGAGAGAGCTGCGTGGAAATGGAATAATAATTTTTACTTTTTCTATTTTTAAAATATTTTTTAATTTGAAGAAATAGTTTTTCAAAAAAAATTCGGGCTTTTGATGTTGATTGAATGATTCAAATTATTATTGCTGGTTTTTAGGAGTTTGGTTGTTTGTTAGTCTAGAGTTCTTGTAGAGAACAAGTCAATAAGTTTATGGTCCTTGTTTATAGCATTTACTGTTATTCTAGTACTATTTAAATATGTGGTTGTACTTGACATTTCAATAAGAGAAGTGAATTGGCATAATTCTTTGTTCTTTGTATTCTCTCTCAATAATTTATTGTCAAAGTGTTTTCCTCAAGTGCCAACAATTGTGGTATCAGAGCCAGAGGTTAGGTAACCTTCTTAAAAAAAAAATACGAGAGCAAAAGTGAGTCAGAGACAAAGAAAAAAAAAGGGGAGAACAGTAAGAGAAATCTACGATAAAGCCATGTCTGCAAATGGTACAAACACTGTAGCTCAATCCCTTATTCCAATTTTTAAAGGAGTAAATTATCATTTTTGGAGCCTCAAAATGCAAACTCTCTTCAAATCTCAAGAGCTATGGGACCTAGTAGAGAATGGGTTTGAAGAAAAAAATTCAGGCGAGCCCGACCAACAAATGCGGGAAAATCGCAAGAAAGATTCCAAGGCTCTTTTCATGATTCAACAAGCTCTTGATGATGAAATATTTCCTAGAATTGTTGCAGCAACTACTTCTCGTGAGGCATGGCAGATCTTAAGGCAAGAATAAATGGGAGACAAAAAGGTAATAGTTGTAAAATTGCAAACTCTTCGTCGAGATTTTGAGACATTGGTTATGCAAGAAAAAGAATCTGTGCAAGATTATCTGTCTAGAGTATCTGGGACAGTTAATCAAATGAAATCATATGGTGAAAATATTATTGATGAGATTGTTGTATGTAAAATCTTGAGAAGTTTAACATCAAAATTTGATAATGTTGTTGCTGCAATTGAAGAGTCAAAGGACCTGTCAATTTATACATTTGATGAATTAATGAGTTCTCTGTTAGCCCATGAAGCTAGGCTTAACAGAACACATGAAAAGGTTGAGGAAAAAGCATTTCAAGTGAAAGGAGAGTCCTCTTACAAGGCAAAATCAGAAGATTCAGCAGGCGCTGGTAGAGGTAGAGGCAATTTCAGAGGCAGAGGCAGAGGCAGAGGTAGAAGCACATGCAACTCCTATGGTCAAGATCGTGGTGGCGGGAGAGGTAGAGGTCAATTTTTTAACTTCCGTCAACACAAGAGTACAATACAATGCCGGTATTGCAAGTTGAATGGCCATAAGGAAGTTGAGTGTTGGACAAAGCAGAGAGATGAGCAAAACAACGTCAATTTCACCGAAAAAGTGGAAAAAGAAAATCACGAAAGTAAGTTGTTCATAGCTCATTCTCCCATCACTGATGCCGTAAGTAGTGTTTGGTATGTTGATAGTGGATGCTCAAATCATATGTCTAGTTCAAGATCCTTGTTTGAAGATCTTGATGAGACACATAAAAGTGTAGTTCGGCTCGGTGATAACAAGCAAGTCCAAGTTGAGGGAAAAGGCACAATCACTATCAAGACTGTGCAAGGTAATGCAAAACTCATCCATGATGTACAATTTGTGCCTAGTTTAGCTCATAATTTGTTAAGTGTTGGACAATTGATGACTAGTGGTTATTCAATTGCTTTTGATGACGATGCATGTGCTATTCATGATAAGAAAACGGGTCAAATCTTGGCAGCTGTTTGTATGACACAAAACAGAATGTTTCCTCTTGATGTATCAAATTTTGAGAACAATGCTTTAGTTGTTTCAGGGAATAACGAGGCTAAACTATGGCATTTATGTTATGGACGTTTGAATGTGAATGGTTTGAAAGTTTTGAGTAGAAAAAGAATGGTAGTTGGTTTACCGAAAATAGGTGAACTTTATTTTTGTGAAGGATGTGTTTATGGGAAACAGCACAGGAAATCATTTCAAGTTGGAAAATCATGGAGAGCTTCAAAGTGTCTTGAACTTGTGCATGCTGATTTGTGTGGGCCAATGAAGACTGAGTCAATTGGTGGAAGTAAGTATTTTTTGAAGTTTACTGATGATTATAGCCGCATGAGTTGGATTTATTTCTTGAAATTAAAATCTGAAACTTTTGAGAATTTTAAGAAATTTAAGGCATTGGTGGAGAAGCAAAATGGAAACAACATAAAAGCACTACGAACCGATCGAGGTAGTGAATTCTTATCTAATGATTTTGTTAATTTTTGCGATGAGAATGGTATTCGCAGAGAACTTACAGCACCATACTCACCGGAACAAAATGGCATTGCGGAACGAAAAAATCGAACGGTTGTGGAAATGGCTAGAAGCCTGCTTAAAGCAAAGGGGATTCCAGATGAGTTTTGGGGAGAAGCAGTTGCAACAGCAGTATATCTTTTGAATATCTCTCCAACAAAGGCTGTTTTGAATCGGACACCTTATGAAGCATGGAAAGGCAAGAAGCCTCGAGTAAGCCACTTAAAAGTCTTTGGTTGTATAGCATACGCTTTGGTTAATATTCGTTCTAATCTTGATAAAAAATCTGAAAAATGTATTTTTATTGGATATAGTCCTCAATCCAAAGCTTATCATCTGTATAATCCCATAAGTGGCAAGGTGATTGTTAGCAGGAATGTTGTGTTCAATGAAGAAAGTAGCTGGAATTGGAATATTTATAAAGAAGACAATGTTCAAGTTTTGACAAATACTGAAATTCAGAAAGCAGAAACACCATCATCTGAAGAAGAACTACTTTCATGTCCAAGTAATTTATCAACTGGTGACAGTGGTATCACAAGTTCACCAAGTTCTCCATTACTTGGGTCCTCTAGTGAGACACCACCAAAGAAATTAAGATCTCTAAAAGAAATATATGATTCTTGTAGCTTTGCCTTATATGTCTCTGACCCAACTTGTTTTGAAGAAGCAGCAAAACAATATGATTGGCAGGTTGCTATGGCAGAAGAGATACAATCCATTGAGAAAAATGCAACGTGGGTGTTGATTGATGTTCCTAAAGACAAAAATGTTATAGGACTCAAGTGGGTGTTCCGAACAAAGTATAATGCTGATGGAAGCATTCAAAAACGAAAAGCTCGGCTTGTTGTCAAGGGATACTCACAACAACAAGGTATAGACTATGACGAGACTTTTTCTCCGGTTGCTCGATTCGAGACTGTAAGAATTTTTTTGGCTGTCGCTGCTCAATTGCAATTGCCTGTTTATCAATTCGATGTGAAATCTGCCTTTTTGAATGGTGTTTTGGAAAAGGAGGTTTTTGTGTCTCAACCTCAAGGCTTTGTTATCAATGGCACCGAAGACAAAGTCTACCGGTTAAGAAAAGCTATCTACGGTTTAAAGCAAGCTCCTCGCGCTTGGTATGGTAAAATTGATTCCTTTTTCCATAATAACGGATTCACAAGAAGTGAGATGAGCCCACTCTTTACGTGAAGAGACAAGGAAATGGAGATTTTTTGATAGTTTGTCTATACGTTGATGATATGATTTATATGGGTTCCTCAAAATTATTAATTGATGATTTTAAGTCTTGCATGATGAGAAACTTTGAGATGACATATTTGGGCTTGCTACAATATTTTTTTGGGCTTGAGGTGAAGCAAGGTGAAGAAGGAATTTTTTTGTGTCAAAAGAAATATGCTGCAGACCTTTTGACAAAATTCAATATGAGCAATTGTGAGGTAGCAATTACACCAATGAACATTAATGAAAAGCTACAGCGTGAAGATGGAACAAAAAAAGCTAATCCAAACTTGTTTCGAAGTTTAGTTGGTGGTTTAAATTATTTGACGCATACTCGACCTGACATTGCTTTTTCCGTTAGTGTTGTGTCCAGATTCATGCAAAGTCCTACAAAGCAACACTTTGGTGCAGCAAAAAGGATCCTTCGATACGTGGCTGGAACAGTTGACTCAGGTATCTGGTATGCTAAAGCAATGAGTTTCAAATTAAATGAGTTTACTGACAGCGACTGGGCAGGATGTTTGGATGATCGAAGGAGCACTTCGGGCAATGCCTTTAGCCTTGGATTTGGAGCTGTGACATGGAGTTCAAAGAAGCAAGAAACAATTGGTATATCTTCATCTGAAGCAGAGTATACAGCAGCAAGTTCAGCAGCACGACAAGCCTTGTGGCTTAGAAAACTACTTTCTGATTTTGGATTTGAGCAAAAGGAAGCTACGGAAATTTTTTGCGACAACATGTCTACGATTGCAATGAGTAAGAACCCAGCTTTCCATGGTAGAACCAAGCATATAGATGTGCAACATCATTTCATTCGAGAGCTGGTAACCAATCAAAAAATTATGCTGAAGTTTTGTGGCACAAATAAGCAAACTGCTGATATATTCACAAAGTCACTTCCTCAAGCCAAGCATCAGTTTTTTATGTCACAGTTAGGAGTATGTAATTTTGAATCAAGGGGGAGTGTTGTTTGAATGATTCAAATTATTATTGTTGGTTTTTAGGAGTTTGGTTGTTTGTTAGTCTAGAGTTCTCGTAGAGAACAAGTCAATAAGTTTATGGTCCTTGTTTATAGCATTTACTGTTATTCTAGTACTATTTAAATATGTGGTTGTACTTGACATTTCAATAAGAGAAGTGAATTGGCAAAATTCTATGTTCTTTGTATTCTCTCTCAATAATTTATTGTCAAAGTGTTTTCCTCAAGTGCCAACATTTGAAAGGAAAAAACACGGGATTTTAAGGATTAAAATCATTCTCAATTGAAAATTCGACATCATAAATCATTTTTAAGATTTGAGAAACCCATAATTTAACTATTGTATTGTTAAACATAACTATTTTTATATTACATTATTTTAATTTTCTAAAAAATATATATTTCTATTTAATAACATAATTTTCCATTTTTTGGGATTATCAAAATATATTATGGAATACGTAAATCTAATGCGTTGTGATTAGGTGCTAGTTTGAAATATTATTTTATGTAATTAATTACTAAGATTATTAAGTATTAACGTTTGAAAATTTATTAAAATTATCGATATAATATAATTAATATATTTTAATTTTAAAGATTTTTATAAAAAAATTATTATATCAAATCATTTGACATAATGCTTAAATGATTATAATAATCTTTTTATTAAAAGTAAAAATTTACGGTAAAAAATAAAAATATCAAACTCTCAAAATTTATCAAACTACACACTTTATAAAATTTACTCTCTACTCAATTGTGATTTTATTCACACATTGAGAGACTTATTTATAGAATTTCTTTGGAAATAATCCAAAAATAAATACATCATTACATACATCATCACACACTAATTTTAAATATTTAAAACTCTTATTTTCAACATTCAACTTTCTTATTTTCAACATTCAAATATTACAACTCATTTTTTTAGCACTCCCCCTTGTGATGATGATCATGATACGATGATTATCTTCATTGCGTGTTTTATACAGCATCATTAAAAACCTTACTAGAAAAAATTTATTGGGATAAAAACCATAGTAAGATAAAAAGAGTGAGTCACGCAAACTCCTCCTCATGTTAACACGAACGTTTATTCACAAATTTCGTAGATTGCACATCCCAATGTTATATATATACTTTCTGAATATTGTCGTAGGAAGTGCTTTTGTCAAGAGATCTGATGAGTTTTTACTTGATTGAATGTAACGAATATCAATATCTTTATTCTTCTCAACCTCTTGTGTGAATGCGAAGAACTTAAAGAGAATATGTTTAGTTCTATCGCTTTTTATGTATCCTTCTTTCATTTGAGCAACACATGCAGCATTATCTTCATATAGTGTCACATGCTTCTTGTTGAATGATAATCTGTATGAGGTTTGTATATGTTCGGTCATTGATTTTAGCCACACACATTCACGGCTTGCTTCATTAGTGCAATAATCTCGGCGTGATTTGATTAACCTGTTACAAATGCTTGTTCCTGTGAACGTCAAGAAATTGCAGTGCGTCCACGAGTAAATACATATGCGGTTTGGGAACGTGTCTTGTGTGGATTAGATAAATACCCAGCATCAGCATAATCAATTATGCTTTGATTGGTATCTTTTTAATATAAAAGTCCCAAGTCTGTTGATCATCGTAAATAACGGAATATGTTTAATTCTGTTCCAGTGTTTTTTTGTTGGATATGAGCTAAATCTTGCCAATAAATTTACAGCAAAAGATATATTAGGTCTTGTATAATCTGCAAGATACATAAGGGCATCGATAGCACTTGGATATGGTACTTCTGGACCAATAATAACTTTATCATCTTCACATGGACGAAATGAATCATTTTTTATGTTTAATTATCTAACAACCATTGGAGTACTTAAATTATTTGATTTATCCATATTAAAACGTTTAAGGACCTTTTCTGTATAATTTGACTGGTGAACAAATATTCCACATTCTCTGTGTTTAATTTGCAAACCCAAACAATACTTTGTTTTTCCAAGGTTCTTCATTTCAAATTCTTCCTTCAAGTACGACACAACTTCTTCAATTTTCTTATTCGTTCCAATGATGTTTAAATCATCAATATATACAGCAATAATTACACATCCAGATTTTTTTTTCTTAATGAAAACGCAAGGGCATATTGAATTGTTTACGTATCCCTTTTTTCATTAAGTGTTCACTTAGCCGATTATACCACATTCGGTCGGATTGCTTTAACCCATATCATAATCTTTGTAATTTCACATAATAACATTCTCTGGCTTTTGAACTTTGTGCTTCAAGCATCTTAAATCCCTCAGATTTAAGATACCACCAAACTAATCAAATATCGAAACGTAATTGCATCCATAACAGGAGAATACGTTTCTTCAAAATCAATTCCAGGTTTTTGAGAAAAACCTTGTGCAACAAGTCGAGCTTTATATCTTACTATTTCATTTTTCTAATTTCGTTTTCGGATAAAAACCCATTTATACCCAACAGGTTCTACACCTTCAATTGTAAGGACTATAGGCCCAAAAACGTTACGTTTATTTAGCGAATCCAATTCAACCTGGATGGCGTCTTTCCATTTTATCTAGTCTTGTCGATTTTTACATTCATCAAATGATTTTCGTTCAGGATGTTCATTGTCATTTATGATGTCAAATGCCACATTGTAAGAAAATATCTCATCAATTTATTTTGTATCTTTTCGGTTCCATATTTTTCCAATATTAATATAATTGATAAGGATTTCACGATTCTCGTCAGTTTGTGGTTCTGACGGAATATTTTCATCATCATGTATTTCTGCTGGAATATCATTCTTTATTTTGTGATCATTGTGTTTCTCTATAATTTTTCTTTTTCGAGGATTTTTCTCCTTGGAACCGATTTGCCTTCCACACTTCAGACGTTTAATGACATCATGATTGTCTTCAATTTGTTTCTTTGGGATCAGGAGCATTTACAACATGTATAAATGATTTAGTTACCCTTTTTGTGTCTGCAAATGCATCCGGTTTCTGATTTGCTATTCTTTTCAAGTGCACAATTTGTTGTACATCTTTTTCACATTGTTTAGTTCTTGGATCCAGATGTAACAATGATGATGTATATCATGTAATTTATTTTTCGATATTTTTCTTTTCTCCACCTAACATTGGGAAGATTTCCCTTTTTGTTCGTTGAGGCAATGAAATAGACACATATACCATACATCCAAAAATTCTCAGATGAGAAATATCTGATTCTTTACCAAATGCAAGCTGCAATGGAGAGTATTTATGATGTGCACTTGATCTGATGAGAATTAATGCATCAGCATGTAAAATTGCATGCCTCCATATAGAAACGGGGAGTTTTGTTTTCATAATCATTGGTCTAGCAATCAGTTGTAGACGTTTAATCAACGATTCAGCCAATCCATTTTGTGTATGTACATGAGCCACTCAATGCTCAACAGTTATTCTCATTGACATACAATAATCATTGAAAGTCTGGGATGTAAATTCACTAGCATTATCAAGTCAAATTTTATTGATTTTATGATCGAGAAATTGATTCCGCAATTTTATTATTTGAGCAAGTAATTTTGAAAATGACACATTGCGGGTTGATAATAAACGTACATGTGATCATCTGCTGGATGCATAAATTAGCATAAAATACCTAAATGGTCCACATGGTGGATGAATTGGCCCACAAATATCACCCTGAATACGTTTAAGAAACATGGATGATTCATTCTGGATTTTAGTTGGTGATGGCCTTATAATAAATTTTCCAACAGAACATGCTTTGCATTGAAACTTATTATTTTGAAAGATCTTTTGGTCTTTTAGCGGATGTCCACGTGTATTTTCTATAATTTTTCGCATCATCGTTGAACCAAGATGTCCTCATCAATCATGCCAATTGATCAATATTGAAGAATTATCAACTACCGTGTTTGATTCAATCGGACTTATATATGTATAATGCAATCCAGTAAGGAGCATTGGTAGTTTTTCAACTACATATTTCTTTCTTGATTTATATGTGGTAAGACGCATATCTTTCTCATTTCCTTCATTTATTGTCTGAGTTTCATACCCATGAGAATATATGTCATTAAAAATCAAAAAATTTCTTTTCGATTGTGGTGAATACAAAGCATTATTTATCAAAATATTTGTACCATTAGGTAACAAAAAATGTGCTTTATCACAACCTTTTATCAAGTCTACAGAACCTGATATTATATTCACCATTGTTTTTGTTGCTTTTAGTTCCAAAAATATATTTTATCTCGAAGAATAGTGTGTGCTGTACCACTATCAGGTATGCAAACTTCCATGGGACTAGTTCCTTGTTTTGCTTTGTTCATAGCATTTTCCATATTTGAACTTCAAAAAAAATATGCAATGAAAAAAATTACTGACAATACATATTTAATTTATTTAAAAATAAAACACATCATAATTGTACAATAAAACATTATTATATGAGTACATGAAAAATAAATTATTTTACATTTACATTCCACCAATATATTGTTCATTTTTAGAGAAATCGTTGAGAAAATCTATAGCATCAATATTTTTCATTTCTATCCCACTAGTATATTGATCATTTCCAGCTGCAGTCTGTCCCCGAGGCACCCCGTCAGTCAGTCTCAGATGTTCCGATTGTTAGAGATTTTCTAAACGTTTTTCCTGATAACATCTTCGGTATGCCACCCAATCGAGAGGTGGAGTTTTCTATTGAGCTTATGCCAAGTACGACTCTGATCTCAAAAGCACCGTACCGATTAGCACCGACAGAGATGGCAGAACTTAAGAAGCAGATTCAGGAAATTCTAGACAAGGAGTTCATTCGAGTTGAATCACTCCAACAGCCACTGTATTCAGTGAAGTTAGTCTCTTTTTCTTTCCCCATTATTGATTCTTTGTAGAGCTTACATAGGTGCTCGGGGGCTCGACAAATCCCAATGTCCTGCAGTGCCACATCTAAAACAAGAACTTTCAAATCATTTTGAGTGATTTTCATTGACACTCATGTTCTCATGATGCCTTTTCAGTGGGTGGTTCGTGACGCCCTTTTGAGATGAGTTATAAAATAAATATCTCGATTGTTTTAAAAACCAAGTCCATTACCACGATCACGACCTCGACCAAAACCTTGTCTCTGAATTTGATTTTGGTTTCCAGGTTTAAATTCATTTATACTTACAGCATTTACTTCTGGAATGTTGTTGATCCAGTGGGTCAGGACTGATGATTTCTCATTAGCAGCTCGTTGTTCTTTTCTGCCACAAGAAGATATGAGATAAGTTCAGAATATCTCGCAAATCCACGCACTCTATATTGTTGCTGCAGAGTTATATCTGATGCGTGAAACGTGGAAAATGTTTTTTCAAGCATTTCTAATTCCTTAACTTCATGTACACAAAATTTTAATTGCGAGATTATTCGATACATTGCCGAATTTTAATCACTTACTTTTTTAAAATCTTGGAATCTCAACATATTCCATTCATCACGGGCGTTCGAAAGTGTAACTTCTCTTATATGTTCAAATCTTTCTTTTAATCCTTTTCACAGAGCCATGAGATCTTTTTCGATGAGGTATTCACATTTTAAACCTTCATCAAGATGTCGACATAAAAATATTATAGCTTTTGCTTTTTCTTGTGATGAAGAGATATCATTTTCTTTAATGGTCTCGCTTAGACCCAATGAATCAAGATGAATTTCTACATCGAGAGTCGATGACATATAATTTTTTCTTGTAATGTCAAGCACAACAAATTCGAGCTTTGTCAAGTTTGACATGGTGGTACTATAAAAATAACAATGCATTTTATTAGTTAAATTCTATTAATATGACAATAAAAAGTAACAGATAAATTACAAATACAAGCATTCTTAAAAATAAAGAAAAAATGTGAGGCAAATATTCTCCGATAAATACAAGACTAGTGAATATAATAACCAAAATATTATACAAAATAACCTTAAAAGATCCTTCTTCTTCTTCTTCGAAAATTTTGATAAAGAAAACTTTTAGGGAGGAAGAATAAGTTTGGAGTGATTGAATATTGGTGTGATCCGAGTGAAATAGATGAGGCGGGTCGGGTGCTCCACCGGATCTACTATCAAGATGTTGGGAAAAATTAGAAGTGAGACGTCGGGATCAAAAGCTTGCTTCCCGGAATGGATGAGGATCTGCAACCAAGAGAATAACCACGTGAATAGGCGTCAGAGAGGTTTCCAGCGTGACAACTCTGATGCTTAAGTCTGTGAAGAACTCGAACAAGAAACCAATGTAACCAAGTGATAGTTGTGAGATTAGTGTATAAGATAAGTAGTAAATGCACAATAAATGAGTGTATTCAATATCTGAATAGAGAGTAAATGCAAAGAAGGAACTTGATATTTATAGTAGAGGGTGTAATGATGACCTCGTTCTTTGTGCTGATCATTAATTAGAGTAGGGTGGATGATTATACCGTACTGTTCTGACGTATCAAATCTCATACTAGTCACATCCAGTCCACTTGATTTTGTCAACCACTTGTATTAGTGTCAGAGATAGGTCGGCCGCGCACCATACTTTGTCGGTGTTATTAAATGCATCACTCATATTGGAGTGCTCCGGATAGAATGTATCTCCGGAATTTAGAGGAGAGCCCGGGTACCCAATAACTCGAGAGGTTATGTCTCGGATGTTCGATGGCCCGGCCTTTCGATTGGCCTCTACACAGATTATCCTTGTCAAGTCTTGCTCTCAACGTCCCGGACAGTTGAGACCCGGATGTTCGATGGCCCGGCCTTTCGACTGGTCTCTTCACAGATTGTCCTTGTCAAGTCTTGCTCTCAACGTCCCGGACAGTTGAGACCCAGATTTCTAATCAGATCGCTGTCTTATCGACCTGGGAATATCCATCCCCCTGACCCGGGCACTACCCATGGACCGGCTCCAGGGCCCGGGACATCCCGGGCATTATCCGTGACCCGGAACTTCCCGGGGTATCATCACTCCCTCCTTAAATAGTCGGCTAGAGTCATACTCGCTGTCCCGATCAATCTTGTGTGCCCGGTCAGGAGAAATTAATTTGTCGTTTTAGTCTTCCCGAGATGATAAGGATGAAGTCACCCTATCGGTGCTGACGTAAGCCCTAAGAATTAAATCTTTTCAGAGACTCTTCGTTTTCCGAGAAGATAAATCATCATGACACCTCGAATCTCGTTCCTATCTTTTCAAATACCCCGCGCGATTTCCTATGTCAATCTCATCCGTCCGATTCATTTTATATCAACGGCGCAGATCAATCTCCTCATCTTATATATAGTAGGTGACTGGTTTTTCAAAATCACTTGCACATTAAAACCAGTGGCCAAACTCTGTCAAATTTTTCTCTCAAGCTTTCCGACGCGCAAATCCTTTCTCCGGCGATCTCCGCTACCAGCCCTCCACCACCGTCTTTACTTCGTAAGTGCCTCTCACTTCCTTTTTTTTTTTATCCTTTTTCACCATGTCCAACTCTACATCTTCCAATTTTGGTAAAAACGTCATAGGTCGGTCGGAAGATAACTCCCCGACCTCTTCTGAAACCTCCAAGCACATTCCAGTTGCCATACCTATCCCTGCTTTCCGACCTCTTCTAAAATCCAAAACCACATCCCCCTCTTCCCGACCCACTAGTTCCCTGGGTAAAGAGAAAGACAAGGTAGCAGGGCCACTGTGGTTCTCTATAGTGACCTCTACTCTTTGCCCGGGTAATATAAAAGAAATCTGGTCTTTAGGCTCTCTCCCATTCTCTTACAAAATCAAAATCCTTGGGCCCAATGATCACCTGGACACCCCACCTCGTGGCTTCCAGACCTTCTTCCTTGAACAACTTAAGAGTATTCTTAGTTTCCCCATTCACCATTTCTTTGAGGGAATTGCTCGATTTTTTGGGCTCTCGATTAACCATCTCCACCCCCAATGCCTTTAGGATCATGGCTGCTACCTTCATTCTTTTTCGTATGAAGAACATCCCTACTCATTCTGTTAGAGTAGGTGCCCGTCGAGCCAAGTGTTGGCCGAGTGTTCACAATGAAACTCTATGTATAAGCAATCTTTATTTTAGTAATATTCGATATTATTATTTTGGCACATCTTTATCTGTATACCCATGCTAGTTGCATAGATAAAGCCCTTGAATATACAAATAGTAGAAAGAATATGAGATGCTCATATGATGAGTATCATGAAACTCATATTTGTAATACTGTATATTCTAAACGGTTCCTAGTCGATTCAGCCGCCACTAAGAAGGATATAGGCCGCTCGAGTTAGAGACTAGTATCTGCGATGTGAGTACCATGTTTCATTGGTAGGGGACATTGTGGTGTGCGAGCATGCAGATAGGTGCTCCTGGTAGAGTGCACTGAACAACCCTCCATTAAAGGACTTTCCAAGTGGTTCTCACTTATCGAGTGGAAACATCCTAGTTTATGGTTGTACACCATTAGTCCTTATGACCCGGGACAACATTGAGACTCTATGTGCATTTCACTTTGACTTGTTTACCGACTCTTATGGGGTCATCAGGTGGCAAGGTTGGGTGTCATGTCGAAACATATAGGATTCGATGCATTGTAGTCGGGGATTCACCGCTTACCTTCGGGTATGGATATCCTATGTGTTATCATGTGTATGTAGGTTGAAATCTCTGGCCAGAGTATGGTTGTAATTATGAAAGGGGTTTCATAGATTACACCATTGATGCAACTACGACATGACACATAGTATCGATTCATTGACAACTCTCGATAAACCAATGGTTGTCGAATCGATCGGGATATATGAGTTGAAGGGACCGTACTGTACGCTAACCATAATTGAATGGTTCTTGCAGGAACTATCATTTGATACCTAGGGAATCATGTAAGCGATGCTGCTAGGCGTTTAACATGATTGGATGGGTACTATCAGACTTGAGTTCTGACATTCTTGTTATCAAGGCGTTGATAAGTAAGAATGGAGCAATTGGGGTATGCTCGTATAAGGACATGTTTAGTCCGAATCACATGGAGATGTGAACCCACGGCTAGTTGTATCAGTGAACCATTGAGGGCCACACAAGTACTAGCTTTCTAGATCCCGTTGAGAAGTAAAAATAGTTCAATGTGTTGAACGGCTTATAAAGGAGTTTATAAGCGTAAGGAAAAATTAGAAGTATGTCTTCTATAAAGGAGAAACTAGTTCAATGTGTTTAACGGCTTATAAATGAGTTTATAAGCGTAAAGAAAAATAGAAGTATGACTTCTATGAGAGAAATGTAAATTTTGATTTATGGAAGTGTTCCTAAATTAAAATTTGGCCAAGTGAATAATATATTTGAAAATTGCGATTTTCATAAGCATTATTATGGACTAAATTAAATTAATTCAAGTGTTGAATTAATTAAACACTAGTGGACCTAGTAGAGTCCAAATAATTAAATTAATTCAAGTGTTGAATTAATTAAATTATATTGAGTCTTGTAGAGCTCAATTTAAATTAATTATTTAACTAGTGGGACTTGGGTAAATTCAAGTAATGTTTAATTAGTCTAAAATATGTTTGAGATAATTAAATTTAGTCCATGGTTTTTATTTTGATAAAAACCATATATTATGCATGCATGGGAGGTGAAAGGTTGGGAGACTACTTTTTGAGTTTTCAAGGCATAGCATGCACCTTTTTGACTCTACTTTTCCCACCACCAAAAAAATGTCTCTCCTTCTCTCCAAGGATGAATAGTGCCGAAAATACTATTCACTTTCTCTCCAATTTTTCTTTCTTCAATGGTTGAAGAAACATTCTCTTCTCAAATGAAAAATCCTCATATTTTTCTAGTGCAAAATATGAAGGGATCTACCTAGTTGGTGGTGGGCTTAATTTGAAGGAAAGATTCAAGGTAGGAGGAAGCTTGTAGATTTCTTCATGCCATTCAAGAGCTTTGTTGTTTAACAACAAAGTTGGAGCCATACATCAATCCTTGTGATTGATAGGTAAAACTTCTAAACACCCTATGTATAACATTATTTGGTGTTTGTTGTATTTGCTACACAATATAGTAGAGGTGGCCGAAATTTATCATGAAAAATAAAAATTTTAAACTTCCGTTGTGCTTCCGGTCACCGTAACCGATCCCCTTTCAAGTGGTATCCGAGCTATGGTTACAATTTTGTGTAGCAACTACAAGATATTATGTTGAGATCGATTTCTAACCGCATGAGACAACCAAAACAACAAATCGAGGGCCGATTTTTGGGGTGTTTTTGGGCAGCATATTGCTGCCCATTTCGGGCAGCTCGGGCTGCCCGTGGGGCTGCCCGTTTCGGGCAGCAAGGGCAGCCCCTCACAGCCCCCTTTCGAAAAATAAAAAAAATAATATTTTGGCATGTTGGCCGGAATCCGGCGACGGAGCTCCGGCGACGGCGATGACGACTAAGGTTTCCAAAAATGTTTTGGATTATCAAAGTGTCATGGGCCTTGAGTTGTTGGGACATTGGATGGCTAACATGTTTGTGAATTTTAAATTGGCTAAAAATGTTTTTGGTGAAGAATAAGTTTTTGGGCCCTTAAGTTTAAAATTACAAAAGTTTCAAATTTTTTCTCATAAAATAAATAATTGAAGTTGGACTTTAATTATTTATAGTAAATTGTGATTTATAAGAAATTCGGTTATAAATAAATTAATTGGAAAGTAGACAAAGGTGTTTGTATACTTTGTTAATTTAGTTTATAATCGTGGCGGTTAGTGATTGGATCAAGATATATAATATTGGATCAATTAATTATTTTGATAATTAATTGATGGTGTATAATATGTGATATTATGCATGAAGGATGATCAAAAGCCCAAGCCCAATTTGCTAGGTGTATGCTAGGATATTTTGTGTTGAATGATTGTAATAATTATCAAATTTATAAAGTGGGCTTGGTTTATGGCCCGTTTCCACCCCCATGAGATGTATCCCTATTTGCCATGGATATTTATTTGTAAATATTAGTATAGTGGATGATCAAAATTGGAAGATGGTGGCCATGATGATTATGAAAATCGAAGACATGTAAATATTGGAAGCTAATGTAATAGTTGCATTGCATCCCGTGCATTTACCCTAGGATTGGACCTAGGCCCGTGTTTGGCTCACACGGTCCGTTAGTATTGGGGCGATTGATCATCCTTGTTTTGTTTATTGTTTATAATATATGCATGATATGTTATAAATAATGAGTATGTGCGTTATTATTATGATAATAACAAAGTTGCATGAATCCGGCAAACATACGATCAAACATGGCGAGCTTTTTTAAATAAAATTAATGACGAGACCTTTCAAAATTAAAAACCCTTATTTTGAATAAGATTCAAAATTAATATCAAGCCCGAAAAGGGGAATTATAAATTTGTTTATAATTTCCTTGTCTTCCATCGACAATGGGTGCATGATGAACGCTACCCGTACTCGGGGCTCGGCTCATATTATTGGGGGAGCTTTGGGTGCCGGAAAGCTGTGACATCCATTGACATGGTGATGTGAACTACGTGGAACTCCCATGATTTCGGCTCATATTATTGGGGGAACTCATGGCGACCGTCCATTAAGGTTCAACATCGATGGGTAAGGCTTGACACGTGAAGATGAACGACGTCATATTATTGGGTCCTAATCAAACGTGAGACAAAAGTTTACGTAGAGGGTTGCATTGTGATGCAATTGGAAACTACCTTTTAGGAATTGTGATTGGCTGATATTATTCGGGATCATAATTCGCTAATTGGACCTTACGTACCTACTGAGGAAAGGAGTTTCCCGTTTTCACTAGAGGGTAGTGAAAGATGTCAAAACAGTGGGAGCACATATTTATGAAGTAAAAGTCCAAACTTCATATCTTACTAAATATTTTAAAATAGTCATCAACATTTATCTGTTTTTACTTTTCAGTACAAATTGACAATGTCATCGATTCGCAATCTGATATCTGTAATACTCGACAAACACATATTAACTGGACCTAATTACCTCACTTGGCTAAGAAACCTGAAAATCGTCTTGAATTCGGAAAGGGTAGCATATACACTGACTGAGTCGCCCCCTGTTGAGGCTCCGACTGACTGCAATCCTGAGGAATTGCAGGCTTACAAGGAATGGTGTGACCATGACTTGATAGCCAGGTGTTATATGCTGACTTCTATGAATGATGAGCTGCAGAGGCGTTTTGAGGATGCAAAGAATGCTGCTGACATTCATAAGCACCTCAAAGATCTCTTTGCTGAGCAGACTCGGCCTCTTAGGCATGCTACCGTCAAGGAGCTGATCACTATGCGCATGCGAGATGGGGCCTCGGTCCATGAGCATGGCCTGAAGTTGATTGGGCTCGTGGATAAGCTCGTTGGCATGGATATGATCTTGCCTTCGGAGTTGACCACCGACGTGTTGCTCTTATCGCTGCCTAGCTCATTTGATTCTTTTGTGGTGAACTTCAACATGAACAAAATGGAGCCGACTCTTGAGGAGTTGGTGAATATGCTTGTTACGTTTGAATCAACCATCAAGAAAGAGAAGTTGGTTCTTTATGTGGGTTCTTCATCTGGTACGAAGATTGATCCACATGGGAAGGGAAAGAAACGTTCTTTCCAACGTCCCAAGAAAAACGTGCCCTTGTTGAGGCAATCTCCGAATCCGTTGTGGCAGCCATACCAGTTAGGGCTGACAAGACTAGTGATGTTTGTCATCACTGCAAGAAGCCTGTACATTGGAGGCGTAATTGCAAAGAATATCTTGCCCAGAAAAGTTCTGGAAATGGTATTTTCTACATTGAAGTAAACATTTCAGTTAACTCTACTTCTTGGGTATTGGATACCAAATGTTGATCACATCTCTGTAATGAGTTACAAGTGATGGGAAGAAGTAAGAGGATTTGAGAAGGTGAGACCTTCTTGGGAATGGCTATGGAGCAAGAGTTGCTGCCAAGACCTTAAGAAATGTTTACTTATTGTTTAACAATGATTTTAAGTTAATTTTAAGAGATGTTTTGTTTGTACCTTTTTGGTGAAAAACAATGTTTCCATTTCAATGGTGATAAAAATGGATATTCTTGTTTATTTAGCAAAGGTGTTTGCAACATTTACAAGAATGAATGTTTAATTGGTACTTGAGAACTTGAAAACGATCTCTATAACTTAAAATTGAAAGATATTCCATTAAATGTCCATTCAAAGGCAGACACCATATGAGATATGGATGGTAAGCCTCCCAAGTATTCGTATCTTAGAATATGGGGGTACCCTGCTTATGAAGCAGGTAGTGGGAGATAAATTGGATAGTCGATCCATTTTATGGTACTTTGTGGGATATCCACGGAATTCAGTTGGATATCATTTCTATCATCCCCAAGAAACAAAGGTGTTTGTTTCTAGGAATGCAACCTTTTTGAAAAAGGAATTTTCTATTGGATAGAAAAGGGGAGATGATAGAACTAGAAGAGGTTCGAGAGACACCCACAATTATAGAACCCACACCCGAATAGCCAAGTGAGAAGATACAAGCTCCTAGAAGATCCGAGAGAATGTCGAGACCACCTATGAGGTATGGTCAGCTTCTTGAAGAGGGCCATGATGAGCCTAACCATGGATGTGATCCAAGGACCTTCAAGGAAGCATTATCTGATGCCGATTCATCCTAAATGGCTTGAAGCAATGGAATCTGAGATGAATTCCATGCATTCGAACCAAGTGTGGAATCTCGTGGATCCACCTGAGGGAATTGTTCCCATAGGGTGTAAATGGATTTACAAGAGGAAACTTGGGGTGGATGGGAAGGTATTGACCATCAAGGCGCGATTGGTGGCAAAAGGATATACTCAAAGACAAGGAGTTGACTTTGAGGAAACCTTTTCACCAGTTGCAATGTTCAAGTCTATAAGGATATTGCTAGCCATAGCTGCATAGTATGACTATGAGATATGGCAGATGGATGTCAAGACAGCCTTTCTTAATGGGGATATTAAGAAAGTGATTTACATGTCTCAACCTGAAGGGTTTACATCTGTCGGAAGTGAGCATATGGTATGCAAACTTCAAAGATATATTTATGGTCTAAAGCAGGCATCTAGGAGTTGGAACCTTAGATTCGATAGTACAATCAAAGAGTTGATTTACTAAGAATCCTGAGGAACCCTGTGTGTATAAGAAGGTCAGTGGGAGTGTTGTGACATTCCTGGTGTTTTATGTTGATGACATTCTAATCATTGGGAATGATGTAGGAATGTTGCAATCAACTAAGATATGGTTAGCGAGTAAGTTCTCGATGCAGGACTTGGGTGAAGCATCTTTTGTATTGGGATACAGATCTATAGAGATAGATCGAAAAGATTGCTTGGTCTCACCCAGTCCACATACATTGATACCATCGTGAAGCGGTGCTCGATGGATAAGTCCAAGAGAGGACATCTACAAATGTGTCATGGCGTGTCCCTATCCAAGTCTGTCTTTCAAGACTGATGCAGAGATAGCGGCGATGACAAAGCATTCCTTATGCATCTGCGATTGGTAGCATCATGTATGAGATGATATCTACACGTCCTGACGTGGTTTTCGCACTAAGTATAGTGAGTAGATATCAATCGAACCCTGGCCTTCCACACCTGAAAGCTGTGAAAGACATCCTCAAGTAGTTGAGAAGGACCAATAAATTGTTCTTGGTCTATAGGGTGGAGAACTAAAATTGGAAGGCTATACCGACTCTAGCTTCCAAAGCGATATCGATGACTCGAAGTCAACCTCTGGGTTTGTATTCATGCTCAATGGTGTTGCTGTCTCTTGGAAGAGTTCCAAGCAAGACAATACTGCGGATTCCAGCACAGAGGCCGAATACATTGTTGCATCAGATGCAACAAGGGAGGCTGTTTGGATAAGGAATTTCGTCTAAGAGTTGGACGTCATTCCTAATGGAGTTGCTCCTGTCCCGGTGTTGTGTGACAACACGGGAGCTTTAGCTCAAGCAAAGGAGCCAAGGTCTCATCAGAAGTCCAAACATGTATTGAGTAAGTACCACATCCTCGGAGAGATTGTGGAAAGAGGAAGAAGTGTCTATTGACATAGTCGGCTCCGCAGACAATGTTGTTGATCCACTAGCTAAGCCTTTACCTGGACCATTATTCGACAAGCATCGCGAATCAATGGGTTTAAAGCATATGGGTAGTTGGCTCTAGTGTAAGTGGGAGATTGTTAGAGTAGGTGCCCGTCGAGCCAAGTGTTGGCCGAGTGTTCACAATGAAACTCTATGTATAAGCAATCTTTATTTTAGTAATATTCGATATTATTATTTTGGCACATCTTTATCTGTATACCCATGCTAGTTGCATAGATAAAGCCCTTGAATATACAAATAGTAGAAAGAATATGAGATGCTTATATGATGAGTATCATGAAACTCATATTTGTAATACTGTATATTCTAAACGGTTCCTAGTCGATTCAGCCGCCACTAAGAAGGATATAGGCCGCTCGAGTTAGAGACTAGTATCTGCGATGTGAGTACCATGTTTCATTGGTAGGGGACATTGTGATGTGCGAGCATGCAGATTGGTGCTCCTGGTAGAGTGCACTGAACAACCCTCCATTAAAGGACTTTCCAAGTGGTTCTCACTTATCGAGTGGAAACATCCTAGTTTATGGTTGTACACCATTAGTCCTTATGACCCGGGACAACATTGAGACTCTATGTGCTAGCATTTCACTTTGACTTGTTTACCGACTCTTATGGGGTCATCAGGTGGCAAGGTTGGGTGTCATGTCGAAACATATAGGAGTCGATGCATTGTAGTCGGGGATTCACCGCTTACCTTCGGGTATGGATATCCTATGTGTTATCATGTGTATGTAGGTTGAAATCTCTGGCCAGAGTATGGTTGTAATTATGAAAGGGGTTTCATAGATTACACCATTGATGCAACTACGACATGACACATAGTATCGATTCATTGACAACTCTCGATAAACCAATGGTTGTCGAATCGATCGGGATATATGAGTTGAAGGGACCGTACTGTACGCTAACCATAATTGAATGGTTCTTGCAGGCACTATCATTTGATACCTAGGGAATCATGTAAGCGATGCTGCTAGGCGTTTAACATGATTGGATGGGTACTATCAGACTTGAGTTCTGACATTCTTGTTATCAAGGCGTTGATAAGTAAGAATGGAGCAATTAGGGTATGCTCGTATAAGGACATGTTTAGTCCGAATCACATGGAGATGTGAACCCACGGCTAGTTGTATCAGTGAACCATTGAGGGCCACACAAGTACTAGCTTTCTAGATCCCGTTGAGAAGTAAAAATAGTTCAATGTATTGAACAGCTTATAAAGGAGTTTATAAGCGTAAGGAAAAATTAGAAGTATGACTTCTATAAAGGAGAAACTAGTTCAATGGGTTGAACGGCTTATAAATGAGTTTATAAGCGTAAAGAAAAATAGAAGTATGACTTCTATGAGAGAAATGTAAATTTTGATTTATGGAAGTGTTCTTAAATTAAAATTTGGCCAAGTGAATAATATATTTGAAAATTGTGATTTTCATAAGCATTATTATGGACTAAATTAAATTAATTCAAGTGTTGAATTAATTAAACACTAGTGGACCTAGTAGAGTCCAAATAATTAAATTAATTCAAGTGTTGAATTAATTAAATTATATTGAGTCTTGTAGAGCTCAATTTAAATTAATTATTTAACTAGTGGGACTTGGGTAAATTCAAGTAATGTTTAATTAGTCTCAAATATGTTTGAGATAATTAAATTTAGTCCATGGTTTTTATTTTGATTAAAACCATATAATATGCATGCATGGGAGGTGAAAGGTTGGGAGACTACTTTTTGAGTTTTCAAGGCATAGCATGCACCTTTTTGACTCTACTTTTCCCACAACCAAAAAAATGTCTCTCCTTCTCTCCAAGGATGAATAGTGCCGAAAATACTATTCACTTTCTCTCCAATTTTTCTTTCTTCAATGGTTGAAGAAACACTCTCTTCTCAAATGAAAAATCCTCATATTTTTCTAGTGCAAAATATGAGGGGATCTACCTAGTTGGTGGTGGGCTTAATTTGAAGGAAAGATTCAAGGTAGGAGGAAGTTTGTAGATTTCTTCATGCCATTCAAGAGCTTTGTTGTTTAACAACAAAGTTGGAGCCATACATCAATCCTTGTGATTGATAGGTAAAACTTCTAAACACCCTATGTATAACATTATTTGGTGTTTGTTGTATTTGCTACACAATATAGTAGAGGTGGCCGAAATTTATCATAAAAAATAAAAATTTTAAACTTCCGTTCCGCTTCCGGTCACCGTAACCGATCCCCTTTCACATTCTTCTATTTTTCATTTTTTCTACTCTTGCCGGTTCAATGATGGGGTCTTTTCTTTCATGGCCCGGATGCATTATCGGTTTTTGACAGACATCCCTTCGTCCTTGAAGGGGTGGAAGACGAAATTTTCTTTTTGCAAATCACAATTCCCCTTACCTGCTCGATTGGCTTCTTAAATTCAATGCCAGAGCAGCCGGAACTCCCCCGAGATTTTAAACTTCTCCCCCTTTCATCCATGCCCGGGAGGCCTTGGAATACCAGTCCTTCTTATCATCCGTGTTGATTGGGGGGGGGGGGGGGTAGGGGGTAATCTGGTTCATTATGGGATAGGGCACCGGCCTGAAGACCCTGTGGACCAAGTCATAGATGCATTTGGCCAAGCCGAGTCACATGCCAGTAAATTACTTCCCTATCTGTCTTTTTAATCTGCATTTTATTTTTCTAACTCCCGACTTTGGAGCAGTAGAAGAAGAAATGATTAAAGCCAGCCTTCTTAAGGCAGCCGATAAGAGAAAGGCCGAGCAAAAACAAGCCCGGACAGAGAAGAGGGCCCGGGAAGCTTAGGAAGAGGAAGAACGCCGAGCCCGGGCAGAGGCTGAGGCCCGGGAAGAATCCGTTCACGCCAGGGAGGAGACTACCCCTCTGGTTAGCGAGGAGGAACCGGCTGCTTTAAACCACCGAAAGAGGAAGGCGGTTGGGGGTCCAATCATAGAGACAATCACCGCGGAGGAGGAGCCCGAGGCACCTGCCCAATCGCCTATTCTTCCCGGTTCCTCTGCTGGCCCCAATCTCCAGGGTGGGGCTTTCTCAGATCTGCCAAATCTTTTTGGCGATGAAGTGAGTACAGATCTAACCAAGATGGTGTGAGGCCTTCTCCGTCCTATCGAGGTGGATCATTTGAAGGGACTTCATTTGAACCAAAAATTGTATGTGGTTTCCCGGTCCTTCTCTTTGAGTCTAATTTCCCTTCTCTTCTCTCGTTTTTTTTTAACATGGGCCATCAATCTGACTTTTCTCTTTGATTGGCAGGGCTTGCAGATGCTGATATCTTCTTATGAGCAAGTTGCTGGTGTGGCCAAGCATGCACACTAACAGGCCTCCTCCACTCGGGAAATGGATGATAAGCTGCTTGGGGAATTAGGTCGGGTGACAGAGCTTCACGAGCATGTCTTGGCCCAGAAGAAAGCGAGCTAGAAACAGCAGGTGGATCTGGTCCAAACAGAGCTAGCTGAGGCCCGATCAGAATTGGAGCTGACTCGAAAAGCCCTTGCCAACCACTCTGCAACTGGTAAGGTTGAAGTACAAGCGGCCAAGGAAGAAGCAGAGTCCTCCCGAGCCCGTGCTGATGAGGCGACAGCTGCCTTGGAACTCTTGAAGACTGCCCAAGACGAGAAGATGTCTCAATTTTTGCAGTCCCAGGAGTTCAAGAAAATGGTGGCTGAAAAGGCTTTCCCCTACTTTGATCTGGGTTTCAACAAGTGCCTGGAGCAGTTTCAGGAGGCAGGCCTTGTCCCCTCTGACCAGGAGGACTTTCCTGATTTGGTCAAGGCTGCTGCATCCTTCCAGGAGATGAGGAGGAAAAGGGGAAACCAAAGTAGATTAGGATTTTTTTTCCTTTTTTATTTTTATTCCTGGGCTTCTGGGCACTTGTAAATATCCTTTTGCTTTAATGAAGTGTTTTCTCTGTCAATTTTTGCCTTTCAATCATTCTTTTTTTTTAAAAAAATATTTCCAAGTGTTGCATGCCTTGAACTTTCTTCCAATATACTTGTGAATTTTAATCAACCTTCCCCAAGTATCTTAATAATCCGGGTATAATTCCTTGGATTCAATAAACAATCTTATAATAAATAATCAGAGTGCGCGTCCCAGGGCTTAGGAGAAAACCAGGGTACGGGTTCCTGGACTTGGGAGATAACCAGGGTGCGGGTCCCAGGGCCAGGGATGGTTCCCTGGACTTAGGAGATAACTGGGGTGCGGGTCCCTGGACTTTTAATAGACATCTTCCTTGAATATTCTCTTTATTTGATGCATAAGTAACATATACAAAGACTTAAACATAATATTTCTTCAAATGAAATGCATTACACGGTCTTTTAAGGGCATGTCCCTGAGAGTCTTCTAAGTAATAAGATTCCCCTGAGCTGATTCTTTGAATTACTTAGAAAGGTCCTTCCCACTGTGCTTCTAATTTCACCACATCCCCTACTGGCTTCAACTTTTTCATAACTAGATCTCCGATCTGGAAATCTCGTACTCGAACGTGTTTATTATAGGATTTTATTACCCGACTTCGATAGGCTTCCATTCGAATGGCTGCTCGATCTTTCTTTTCTTCCACCAAATCAAGCTCAATGGCCCAGGTCTGATCATTGTTGCTCGGAAAAGATTCTATCCGAGTAGAATATTTTCCGATCTCCATAGGTAAGACTGCTTCTGAACCGTAGACTAAGCTGTATAGAGTTTCACGAGTAGTTGTTCGATGTGTAGTTCAATATGCCCACGATATACTCGGTAATTCTTCCACCCAGTCCTTTCCTTTTCCATGAAGCCGGGCTCTTAATACTTGTACAATGATTCTGTTGGTTACCTCAGTTTGGCCATTGGCTTTTGGGTAGGCTACTAAGGTGAAAGATTGAGTTATCTTCATCTCTTGACACCAAGATGTGATTTTCTTCCCCTGGAATTGCCTTCCATTATCTGAAATCAATCTTCTTGAGATGCCAAATCTGCAAATAATATTTCTCCAGAGAAATTTCATAACCTCTTCCTCAGTAATTTTGGCTAATGGCTCTTCCTCCAACCATTTAGAAAAATAATCCACAACCACAGGAATGAATTTTTTCTGTGCCCGGGCTATTGGAAATGGACCCACAATATCCAACCCCCATTGATCAAAAGGACATGATGCTGAGATGGGCTGCATGTCAGCAGCTGAGCGATGATGAAAATTAGAATGGTGCTGGTAACCTTTACATTTCTGAACAAGTTGAGCAGCATCTTGATTCATCCGGGGCCACCAAAATCCGGCTAATATAGATTTCCGAGAAAAGTCAGTCCCACCGAGATGTTCACCACACCACCCTTCGTGTATTTCTCGGAGGACATATTCTACTTCATCTTCATTTAAGCATTTGAGCAAAGGGCCCTGATACGATCGTATGTACAAAACATCATTTAAAAAGACAAAACTGGGTGCTTGCTTTTTGACTTTCAGAGCTTGAGCTTTATCTTCCGGGAGTTTAGCATGGACAATATACTCAATTAGAGGAGTCATCCGTGAATTTTTCCGAGTGGTCAGCATTTCTTCATCAACAGAGAGCACTAACCGGGTGAAACATAGGACTTCTCGGGTATTTATGTCTGACATAGAGGCAACTAATTTGGCTAATGTATCAGCCTCTCCATTCTTTTCTCTAGGGATCTGTTCAATGCTCCAGTCGGTTAGAGATGCTGCCCGAGCTGTGATGAGCCCTAGATATTTGAGCATTTTTTCATTCTTGGCCTCGTATGTTCCTCTTATCTGCTGGGAGACTACTTGAGAATCAGAGTAAATAATGACCCGGGATGCGCCGAATTCCCGGGCGGCCCGTATTCCTGCCAGAACGGCTTCATATTCAGCTTCATTATTGGTGACCCGGGAGTCGATTCTTAGAGCCAACTTGATCTTCTCTCCTGATGGAGCAATCAAAACCACTCCAACTCCACATCCTGAGAAATTCGATGCGCCATCAACAAAAGCTCTCCATACTTCCTCTTCTCTTGGTTGAACCATCTCTATCAAGAAGTCTGTCAATGCTTGGGCTTTTATAGCAACTCGAGGTTTATATTCAATGTCATATTCTCCGAGCTCTATTGTCCACTTAAGCATCCTGCCCGACACTTCGGCATGTGTCATGATTCTTCCAAGCGGGGGAGTTAGTGAGAACCACAATAGGATGTGAGAGAAAATATGGTCTCAGCTTCCGGGCAGTCATCACCGGGGCTAAGGCTATTTTCTCTACTTCACTGTAATTCAGCTCTGCCTCTCTGAGGGCATGACTTACATAATATACTGGCTTTTGGTCGGTTCCTTCCTCCCTGACAAGTACGGAGCTAACGGCGTGCTCAGTAGAAGATAAATAAATCCACAATTTTTCCCCGGGCTCTGGTTTTACCAAACAGACAACTCGGCCAAATGCTTCTTCAAATGTTGGAAAGCTTGCTCACATTTTTCATCCTAGCCAAATTTTTTTGCCTTTCTTAAAACTTGACAAAATGGATAACTTCGATGGGCAGATCGGGAGATGAAACGTGATAGGGCTGCAATCCTCTCGGTTAGTTTTTCTACATCCCGGACAGATTGAGGGGAGGGCATATCAAGTACTGCTTTGATCTTTTCGAGGTTTACTTCGATTCCTCGATTTGTTACCAAAAACCAAAAAATTTCCCAATCAAAACCCCAAATACACATTTTTTTTATTCTATACTGCTTCAAAGTGGCGAAGGTCTCGGCCAGATCAGCAACAAAACAAGAGGCTTCTCGGGTCTTGATCAAAATATCATCCACATAGACTTCTACATTCCTGCATATTTGCTTCTGAAACACTCGATTCATCAAACGTTGGTACGTGGCCCCGGCATTTTTTAGTCCAAAGGGCATGACCACATAGCAGAAAGTACCTCCAGAAGTAATAAAACTTTCTTTCTCTTGATCTTCTCGGGCCATGGGTATTTGGTGGTAGCCCTGATATGCATCAATAAAACTTAATAATTCAAAACCAGAAGTGGAATCTACCAGCTGATCATTCCAAGGAAGGGGGTAACAATATTTGGGGCAAGCTTTATTTAGGTCTCGAAAATCTACGCACATCCTCCATTTCCCAGTAGCTTTAGGAACACGGACCACATTTGAGAGCCAAGTAGGGAAATGGACCTCCCGAATGTGGCCGGCCTGCAACAACTCTCCCACCTGTTCATCAATGAATTTATCTTTCTGGGGACCGAAATGCCTCTTCTTTTGTTTCACGGGTCGGGATCCCGGGATGATATTTTTTTTGTGCTCGGTCACTTGGGGCGAGATCCCGGCTAGTTCCTGTTGAGACCAGGCTAAAACATTAATGTTAGCTATTAAACAGCTTAAGAAATTTACCCGGGTGGACGCATTGATGTCTCGGGCCTCTCGGATGTGTTTCCCTGGCTCAATTTTTTCTTTTCTTGTTCTTCTTCCACAACAAAATGCACCTCCCTTTCCTTGGCCAACTCATCTGCTAGACTTTCTTTCTTCCCTTTCTCCTCCCTTCTCGCCTTCTTCTGATCGACTCGGACAGTCTCCCTATAACACTTCCGAGAAGAGGGCTGCTCTCCCTTGACCTCCCCGACTCGTCCTCGCACTGGAAATTTAACTTTTTGATGATAAGTATAGAGGCCACAGCTCTCATTTCATTCATAGCTGGTCTTCCAAGGATAATCTTGTATGAGGACGGGGCATCCACCACTGTAAAGACCATCATGAATGTCTTTCGTGAATCCCATGTTCACAAGGTTAGTGGCATTCTTATTTCCCCTTCTGTATATACAGCGTGACCCACAAAGCCAAATAGGGGAGTCTCAACTGCCTCTAACTGATACTCATGCAAATCCATTTGAATCAATGCTTCCTTGAAGATGACGTTCACAGAGCTGCCATTGTCAACAAATACTCTTAATACATCGTAGTTAGCCACTCGGGCTTGAATAACGAAAGCATTGTTATGGGGTAGACTGACTCCCCTGAGGTCTTCTAGGCCAAAGCATATGACTGGTTCATTTCTCACCTTCCCATAAATTTCCAGGCAATCCCTTCTACTTTTTGCTTTTCGGGCTCGATTCGAGTCACTATCTGTGGACCCTCCCAAAATCATTTTTATTAATCTTCGAGTCGGGGAAGGGTCTTTCCTTTCTGTCTGCATACTTCTCTTCTCTTGGGATCTCCCCTCCTCTCTTCCACTTCCACTCTGGATGTCAGCCGTTCTCCTAGGAGCACTAGGTCCGGGACGTCGAGGTAACCAAGGTGGTTTTCTAGACCTATCTCGTGAGGGATGAGATTCCGGCACGGGACGCCTAACAGGTTCCTTTCTCAGAGTTCGGCATTCACTTGTACATTAGAACACTCTTTGTGAAGGGTGCAGAACTCTTCTTCTCTGGTTTTGGTGCCCGCGCCATCGAACTTGGAGGCAGGGCTATGTATAAACTACATTCCTGAATGTCTCGATCCTGGGCAATTCTCAAGTGTACATGAGAGAGTTGTCCTGGACCACTTTTCTTGTGAATTCTGTCCTCGGGTCTAACAACCCGATCTCCTCTGGCTCTTTTCAAGGCCTATCTTTTTTGGTTCTGGGCCTCCTCCATGTTGATGCATTTCTCTGCCCAGGACAGAAGATCTTCAAGGTTTCCGGGCAATGTTTTTGTCAGAAATCCAAAAAAATCTCCCTCCCATAACCCTTGCATTGTTAGAGTAGGTGCACGTCGAGCCAAGTGTTGGCCGACTGTTCACGATGAAACTCTTTGTATAAACGATCTTTATTTTAATAATATTTGAATTTATTAATTTGGCGCATCTTTATCTTTATACCCATGCTAGTTGCATAGATCTTTATTGTAGTCGGGGATTCACCGCTTACCTACGGGTATGGATATCCTATGTGTTTTTCATGTATGTGTGGGTTGAAATCTCTGATCAGAGTATGGTGGTAATTATGAAAGGGGTTTCATAGATTACACCATCGATGCAACCACAACATGACACATAGTATCGATTCATTGACAACTCTCGATAAACCAATAGTTGTCGAATCGATCGGGATATATGAGTTGAAGGGACCGTACTGTACGCTAACCATAATTGAATGGTTCTTGCAGGCACTATCATGTGATACCTAGGGAATCACGTAAGCGATGCTGCTAGGCGTTTAATGTGATTGGTTGGGTACTATCAGACTTGAGTTCTGACGTTCTTACTATCAAGGAGTTGATAAGTAAGAATGGAGCAATTGGGGTATGCTCGAATAAGGACATGTTTAGTCCGAATCACATAGAGATGTGAACCCACGGCTAGTTGTATCAATGAACCATTGAGGGCCACACAAGTACTGGCTTTGTAAATCCCGATGAGAAGTAAAATAGTTCAATGTGTTGAACGGCTTATAAATGTGTTTATAAGCGTAAAGAAAAATAGAAGTATGACTTCTAAGAGAGAAATATAAATTTTAATTTATGGAAGTGTTCCTAAGATTAAAATTTGGCCAAATAAATAATGTAGTTGAAAATTGTGATTTTCATAAACATTATTGAGGACTAAATTAAATTAATTCAAGTGTTGAATTAATTAAACACTAGTGGACCTAGTAGAGTCTAAATAATTAAATTAATTCAAGTGTTGAATTAATTAAATAATATTGAGCCTTGTAGAGCTCAATTAAAATAATTTTTTAACTAGTGGGACTTGAATAAATTCAAGTAGTATTTAATTAATCTCAAATGTGTTTAAGATAATTAAAATTTAGTCCATGGTTTTTAATGTGTTAGAAACCATATTATATATACATGACATGCTAGGGTTTGCATGCTTGGGAGGTGAAGAGACTTTGAATATTTTTTAATAAAATAATGCATGGCATGGGGATCAACTTTTTCACTTTTCCCACACCCAAGTCTAGACTTCACTCCCTCATTCTCACCTTGTCTTGGCCGAAACCTCTCACCAATTTTCTCTCAAATTTTTCTTCATTTTGTTCTTCAAGAGTTGGAGAATAAAATCTTTTCATTGAAAAATCTTCTTGCTTTTCTAGTGCAAAGCAAGAAGGGATTTACATTGCTTGTGGTGGGCTTAATTTTTGGAGTTGGAGGAGGAGCTTGTAGATTGCCAACCTTCAAGAGCTAAAGTGTTTACACTTTAGTTGGAGCCACACATCAACCTCAAGGGGTTGATAGGTAAATCACTTCTAACACCCTATGTATGTATTATGGTGTTTGAATGTAAATATTGCACAAATATGGGGTGGCCGAAATTTTGCTCTAAAATTTAAAATTTTTGACTTCCGTTGCGCTTCCGGCCACCGTAACCGGTCCGCTTTCAAGTGGTATCCGAGCTAAGGTTACGTTTTTTGTGTAATATTTACGTAATATTATGTTGAGATCGATTTCTAACCGCTTGAGAAATTTTTGTTGCAAGGATATAGCAAGGCCGAAATTTTTAAACAAAAAGAAAAATATGTTTCGGGCAGCATATTGCTGCCCGAGGGCTGCCCGAGCTGCCCTTAAATTTCGGGCAGCAATATGCTGGGCCTTGAGATGTTGGGCCATTGGAATCCGGCGACGGAGCTCCGGCGACGACGATGACGACTAGTGTTTCCAAAAGTGTTTTGGTAAATCTTAGTGTCATGGGCCTTGAGATGTTGGGCCATTGGATGGACAACATAATTTGTGAAATTTAAATGGGCCAAAATATTTTTGGTGAAAAATGGTTTTTGGGCCCTTAAGTTTAAATTTACAATTGTTGCACATATTTTCTCATAAAATAAATAATTGAAGTAGGACTTTAATTATTTATAGTAAATTGTGATTTACAAGAAATTCGATTATAAATAAATTAATTTGAAAGTAGACAAAGGAGTTTGTATACTTTGTTAATTTAATTTATAATTGTGGCGGTTAGTGATTGGATCAAGATATATAATATTGGATCAATTAATTATAGTGATAATTAATTGATGGTGTATGATATGTGATATTATGCATGAAGGATGATCAAAAGCCCAAGCCCAATTTGCTAGGTGTATGCTAGGATATTTGTGTTGTATGATTGTAATAATTATCAATTTAAAGTGGGCTTGGTTTATGGCCCGTTCCCACCCCATGAGATATATCCCTATGTGCCATGGATATTTAATTGTAAATATTAGAATAGTGGAAGATCAAGATTGGAAGATGGTGGCCTTGGTGATTATGAAGATCAAAGACATGTAATATTGGATGCTAATGTAATAATGTAGTTGCATTTGCATCCCGTGCATTTACCCTGGACCTAGGCCCGTGTTTGGCTCACACGGGCCATTAGTTTTGGGGCAATTGATCATCCTTGTACTGTTTTCTATTTATAATATATGCATGATATGTTATAAATAATGAGTATGTGCGTTATTATTATTATAATAACAAAGTTGCATGAATCCGGCAAACATACGATCAAACATGGCGAGCTTTTAAAATAAAATTAATGATGAGACCTTTCAAAATTAAAAACCCTCATTTTGAATAAGATTCAAAATTAATATCAAGTCCGAAAAGGGGAATTATAAATTTGTTTATAATTTCCTTGTCTTCCATCGACAATGGATGCATGATGAACGCTACCCGTACTCGGGGCTCGGCTCATATTATTGAGGGGGCCCTGGGTGCCGGAAAGCTGTGACCATCCATTGAACCTTAATGGATGGTCGCCATGAGTTCCCTCAATAATATGAGCCGAAATCATGGGAGTTCCACGTAGTTCACATGACATGGGCTTGACACGTAAAGATGAACGACGTCATATTATTGGGTCCTAATCAAACGTGAGACAAAAGTATACGTAGAGGGTTGCATGGCGATGCAATTGGAAACTACCTTTTAGGAGTTGTGATGGCCGATATTATTTAGGATCACAATTCGCTAATTGGACCTTACGTACCTACTGAGGAAAGTGTTTCCCGTTTTCACTAGAGGGTAGTGAAAATGTCAAAACAGTGGGAGCGATAATTTATAAAGTAAAAATCCAAACTTTATATCTTATTAAATATTTTAAAATAGTCATTAACATTTATCTGTTTTACTTTTCAGTACAAATCTGTGACAATGTCATCAATTCGCAACCCGTTTTCCGTAATTCTCGAAAAACACGTTATAACCGGACCAAACTATATCACTTGGCTAAGAAATCTAAAGAGTGTCTTGAACTCGGAGAAAATCGCATACACACTGACTGAGTCGCCCCCTGATGAGGCTCCGACTAACTGCAGTCCCGAGGAACTGCAGACCTACAAGGATTGGTGGGACCATGACTTGAAGGCCAAGTGTTATATGCAGGCTTCGATGAACGATGAGCTGCAAAGGCGATTCGAGGATGCTAAGAATGCTGCTGACATTCATATGCACCTCAAGGAGCTCTTCGGTGAGCAAACTCGGCCTTTGAGGCATGCCACAGTAAAGGAGCTCATCACTTTACGCATGCGAGATGGGACCTCGGTCCATGAGCATGGCCTAAAGTTGATTGGGCTCGTGGACAAGCTTGTTGGCATGGATTTGATCTTGCCATCGGAGTTGACCACGGATGTGCTGCTGCTGTCGCTGCCTAGCTCTTTCGATCCTTTTGTCGTGAACTTCAATATGAACAAGCTCGAGCCCAGCCTTGAAGAGTTGGTGAACATGCTTGTGACCTTTGAGTCCACAATCAAGAAGGAGAAGCCGGTTCTTTATGTGGGCTCTTCATTTGGCACGAAGACCGGTCCACCTGGGAAGGGAAAGAAGCGTTCTTTCAAGCGCCCCAAGAAGAGCGAGCCCTTGAAGAGGCAGACTCCGAGTCCCGTAGTGGCAGCCGCGCCAGCCAAGGCTGAGAAGACAGTTGACATCTGTCATCACTGCAAGAAGCCTGGACATTGGAGGCGTAACTGCAGGGAATATCTTGCCCAGAAGGGTTCTGGCAAAGGTATGTTTTACATTGAAGTAAATATCTCCATTAACTCTACTTCTTGGGTATTGGATACCGGCTGTGGCTCACATCTCTGTAATGATTTGCAGGTGATGGAAAGAAGTAGGAAGCTCAGAGAAGGTGAGACCTTCTTGAGGATGGGCAATGGAGCAAGGGTTGCTGCCAAGGCTGTGGGAGATGTTTATTTATGTTTAAACAATGATTTTAAGTTGGTTTTGAGAGATGTTTTATTTGTACTAGACTTGATTAAAAACATTATTTCCATTCCTATGCTTGATATTAATGGATTTTCTTGTTTATTTGGCAAAGGTGTTTGCAATATTTACAAGAATGAATGTTTAGTTGGTACCGGTGAACTTGAAAACAATCTCTACACCTTAAAATTAAAAGATATTCAACTTAATAATGTCCAAACGATAACAACAACAAATAAGCGCAAACAAGATACTCTTAATTCGGCACAATTATGGCATGCTCGATTAGGTCATATTTCCCTAAGAAGGATGAACAAGCTAGTGGGAGTTGGCATGTTTGATATGTCCGATATTAATGCTCTCACGACTTGTAAATCTTGTCTAAAAGGAAAGATGACCAAAATTCCCTTTAAGGGCCATGCGGAGCGAGCCAAAGGGTTATTGGATTTGATCCATACCGATGTGTGCGGTCCGCTTAGTATCACCACTAAGCATGGACATTCCTACTTCATCACCTTTACCGATGACTTTTCGAGGTATGGGTATGTGTATTTGATGAAATACAAGTCTGAAGCCTTTGAAAGGTTCAAAGAATTCAGAAGTGAAGTAGAGAAACAATTGGGACGAAGCATCAAGACACTTCGATCGGATCGAGGTGGTGAGTACTTGAGTGCCGAGTTCCAAGAGTATCTTAGAGAGAATGGGATTCTCTCGCAGTGGACTCCGCCTGCTACACCGCAGTTGAATGGTGTTTCGGAGCGTCGTAACCGGACTTTGATGGACATGGTTGGGTCTATGATGGGGTTCACGGAGTTGCCGCCATCCTTTTGGGGATATGCGCTTGAAACAGCGGCACTGTTGTTGAACAATGTCCATACAAAGGCAGTTGACAAGACACCATATGAGATATGGATGGGTAAGCCTCCCAAATATTCTTATCTTAGAATATGGGGGTGTCCTGCTTATGTGAAGCAGACAGTGGGAGATAAATTGGATAGTCGATCCATTTTATGCTACTTTGTGGGATATCCAAGGAATTCCATTGGATATTATTTCTATCATCCTCAAGAAACAAAGGTGTTTGTTTCTAGGAACGCAACCTTTTTGGAAAAGGAATTTCTATTGGATAGAAAATGCGAGATGATAGAACTCGAAGAGGTTCGAGAGACACCCACAGTTGTAGAACCCACACCCAATGAGCTAAGTGAGGAGATACAAGCTCCTAGAAGATCCGAGAGGGTCTCGAGACCACCTGTGAGGTATGGTCTGCTTCTTGAAGAGGGCCATGATGAGCCTGATCTTGGATGTGATCCAAGGACCTTCAAGGAAGCGTTATCGGATGCCGATTCATCCAAATGGCTTGAAACAATGGAATCTGAGATGAATTCCATGCATTCGAACCAAGTGTGGAATCTTGTGGATCCACCTGAGGGAACTGTTCCCATAGGGTGTAAATGGATTTACAAGAAGAAACTTGGGGCGGATGGGAAGGTATTGACCTTCAAGGCGCGATTGGTAGCAAAAGGGTATACTCAAAGGCAAGGTGTTGACTATGAGGAAACCTTTTCTCCAGTTGCGATGTTCAAGTCCATTAGGATATTGCTAGCCATAGCTGCATGGTATGACTATGAGATATGGCAGATGGATGTGAAGACAGCCTTCCTTAATGGGGATATTAAGGAAGAGATTTACATGTCTCAACCTGAAGGGTTTACATCTATCGGAAGTGAGCATATGGTATGCAAACTTCAAAGATCTATTTATGGTCTTAAGCAGGCATCTAGGAGTTGGAACCTCAGATTCGATAGTACAATCAAAGAGTTTGGTTTTACTAAGAATCCTGAGGAACCCTGTGTATATAAGAAGGTCAGTGGGAGTGCTGTGACATTCCTTGTTCTTTATGTTGATGACATTCTACTCATTGGGAATGATGTAGGAATGTTGCAATCAACTAAGATATGGTTAGCAAGTAAGTTCTCAATGCAGGACTTGGGTGAAGCATCTTTTGTATTGGGAATACAGATCTATAGAGATAGATCAAGAAGATTGCTTGTACTCACCCAGTCCACATACATTGATACCATCGTGAAGCGGTTCTCGATGGATGAGTCCAAGAGAGGACATCTACCAATGTGTCATGGCGTGTCCCTATCCAAGTCTATGTCTCCCAAGACTGATGCAGAGATAGCGGCGATGACACGAATTCCGTATGCTTCGGCTATTGGTAGTATCATGTATGGGATGATATCTACACGTCCTGACGTGGCATTTGCACTAAGTGTAGTGAGTAGATATCAATCCAACCCTGGTCTTCCACACTGGAAAGCTGTGAAAGACATCCTCAAGTATTTGAGAAGGACCAATAAGTTGTTTTTGGTCTATGGGGGTGGAGAACTAAAATTGGAAGGCTATACCGACTCTAGCTTCCAAAGCGATGTTGATGACTCGAAGTCAACCTCCGGATTCATATTCATGCTCAATGGTGGTGCTGTCTCTTGGAAGAGTTCCAAGCAAGACAGTACTGCGGATTCCACCACTGAGGCAGAATACATTGCTGCATCGGCTGCAGCAAAGGAGGCTGTTTGGATTAGGAATTTCGTCCAAGAGTTGGGCGTCATTCCAAATGAAGTTGCTCCTATCCCGGTGATGTGCGACAACACGGGAGCCATAGCTCAGGCGAAGGAGCCAAGGTCTCATCAGAAGTCCAAACACGTATTGAGAAAGTACCACATCCTCAGAGAGATCGTGGAAAGAGGAGATGTCGTGATTGACAAAGTCGGCTCCGCAGATAATGTTGCTGATCCATTAACTAAGCCTTTACCAGGACCATCGTTCGAGAAGCATCGCGAATCAATGGGTCTGAAGTATATGGGTAGTTGGCTCTAGTGCAAGTGGGAGATTGTTAGAGTAGGTGCACGTCGAGCCAAGTGTTGGCCGACTGTTCACGATGAAACTCTTTGTATAAACGATCTTTATTTTAATAATATTTGAATTTATTAATTTGGCGCATCTTTATCTTTATACCCATGCTAGTTGCATAGATAAAGTCCTTGAATATACAAATAGTAGAAAGAATATGAGATGCTCATATGATGAGTATTATGAAACTCATATTTGGAATACTGTATATTCTAAACCGTTCCTAGTCTATTCAGCCGCCACTAAGAAGGATAAAGGCCGCTCGAGTTAGAGACTAGTATCTGCGATGTGAGTACCATGTTTCATTGGTAGGGGACATTGTGATGTCCGAACATGCAGATAGGTGCTCCTTGTAGAGTGCACTGAACAACCCTCCATAAAAGGACTTTCCAAGTGGTTCTCACTTATCGAGTGGAAAAGTCCTGGTTTATGGTTGTACAGAATTAGTCCTTATGACCCGGGACAACATTGAGACTCTATGTGCTAGAATTACACTTTGACTTGTTTACCGACTCTCATTGGGTCATCAGGTGGCAAGGTTGGGTGTTCTGTCGAAACACATAGGAGTCGATGCATTGTAGTCGGGGATTCACCGCTTACCTACGGGTATGGATATCCTATGTGTTTTTCATGTATGTGTGGGTTGAAATCTCTGATCAGAGTATGATGGTAATTATGAAAGGGGTTTCATAGATTACACCATCGATGCAACCACAACATGACACATAGTATCGATTCATTGACTACTCTCGATAAACCAATAGTTGTCGAATCGATCGGGATATATGAGTTGAAGGGACCGTACTGTACGCTAACCATAATTGAATGGTTCTTGCAGGCACTATCATGTGATACCTAGGGAATCACGTAAGCGATGCTGCTAGGCGTTTAACGTGATTGGTTGGGTACTATCAGACTTGAGTTCTGACGTTCTTACTATCAAGGAGTTGATAAGTAAGAATGGAGCAATTGGGGTATGCTCGAATAAGGACATGTTTAGTCCGAATCACATAGAGATGTGAACCCACGGCTAGTTGTATCAATGAACCATTGAGGGCCACACAAGTACTAGCTTTGTAAATCCCGATGAGAAGTAAAATAGTTCAATGTGTTGAACGGCTTATAAATGTGTTTATAAGCGTAAAGAAAAATAAAAGTATGACTTCTAAGAGAGAAATATAAATTTTAATTTATGAAAGTGTTCCTAAGATTAAAATTTGGCCAAATAAATAATGTAGTTGAAAATTGTGATTTTCATAAACATTATTGAGGACTAAATTAAATTAATTCAAGTGTTGAATTAATTAAACACTAGTGGACCTAGTAGAGTCTAAATAATTAAATTAATTCAAGTGTTGAATTAATTAAATAATATTGAGCCTTGTAGAGCTCAATTAAAATAATTATTTAACTAGTGGGACTTGAATAAATTCAAGTAGTATTTAATTAATCTCAAATGTGTTTAAGATAATTAAAATTTAGTCCATGGTTTTTAATGTGTTAGAAACCATATTATATATACATGACATGCTAGGGTTTGCATGCTTGGGAGGTGAAGAGACTTTGAATACTTTTTAATAAAATAATGCATGGCATGGGGATCAACTTTTTCACTTTTCCCACACCCAAGTCTAGACTTCACTCCCTCATTCTCACCTTGTCTTGGCCGAAACCTCTCACCAATTTTCTCTCAAATTTTTCTTCATTTTGTTCTTCAAGAGTTGGAGAATAAAATCTTTTCATTGAAAAATCTTCTTGCTTTTCTAGTGCAAAGCAAGAAGGGATTTACATTGCTTGTGGTGGGCTTAATTTTTGGAGTTGGAGGAGGAGCTTGTAGATTGCCAACCTTCAAGAGCTAAAGTGTTTACACTTTAGTTGGAGCCACACATCAACCTCAAGGGGTTGATAGGTAAATCACTTCTAACACCCTATGTATGTATTATGGTGTTTGAATGTAAATATTGCACAAATATGGGGTGGCCGAAATTTTGCTCTAAAATTTAAAATTTTTGACTTCCGTTGCGCTTCCGGCCACCGTAACCGGTCCGCTTTCATGCATAAATGCAGTAGTTTTTGTCTCAGGGGCGCAGGCGGGAACATCCAAAGCTACCCGATTAAATCTCTTGATGTAGGCCCTTAAAGTTTCGTCCTGGCCCTGTTTCACTTCGAACAGACTGAAGGTAGTCTTTTTGTATTTCTTGCTGCTACTGAATTGGTGCAAGAATATTTTTTGGAAATCTTCAAAAGAATGAATGCTCTGAGGTGCTAGCCTTTCAAACCATCTTTGGGCCGAGTCAACCAGGGTGGTTAGAAATAGTTTACATTTGATTTGATCTCCATAGCAATGTAACATAGCTATATTTTCAAATCGAGCAAGATGCTCTTCGGGGTCAGAACTCCCATCACAGTCTTTGATTCTGGCTGACTTGAAGGGCCTGGGAAGTGGTTCCCGGACTATGGCATTAGAAAATGAACATCCTTCAACAATTTGCGTGCTGCTTCTGGAGCCGACTTGCCCTTCTAGTACCCTTACCTTCTTCCTTATTTCTTTTAACTCCTCTGCCACAGTAGGAGTCTTAGAATCTGCACTTGAATCCCTCTCCTCCTCCCTTTTCTCTTCCTCCTGCAGCTGCTCAAGCTCTTGCTCGGGATGGGTGGAATGATGAGTAGAGGCTTTCTTTGTCATGGATGCCTTAACGACATCAGTTACAATTTTGGTCAATTCCTCAGGTGTTAAATTGATGGTAGGCTTGGGACCATTAGGTGGCGAGGCACATGCACCAGAAAGAAGAGTGTTATTCTCTTCCTGGATCCGAGAAGTGTCTTGGTTTGCCCTCCTAGTAGGAGCCATATCAATGCCTTATAACTCAGAATTTCCCACAGACGGCACCAATGTTGTGATCCGAGTGAAATGGATGAGCCGGGTCGGGTGCTCCACCAGATCTACTATGAAGATGTTGGAAAAATTAGGAGCGAGACGTCGGGATCAAAAGCTTGCTTCCTGGAATGGATGTTAGGATTTGCAACCAAGAGAGTAACCACATGAATGAGCGCCGGAGGGGTGTCCAGCGTGACCACTCCGATGCTTAATTCAGTGAAGAACTCGAACAGAAACCAATGTAACCAAGTGATGGTTGTGATATTGGTGTAGAAGATGAGTAGTAAATGCACAATAAATGAGTGTATTCAATATCTGAATAGAGAGTAAATGCAAAGAAAGAACCTAATATTTATAGTAGAGGGTGTAATGATGACCTCGTTCTTTGTGCTGATCATTAATTATAGAAGGGCGGCTGATTATACCCTACTGTTCTGACGTGTCAAATCTCATACTAGTCACATCCAGCCCACCTGATTTTGTCAACCACTTGTATTAGTGTCAGAGATAGGTCGGAATGCATCACTCATATCGGAGTGGTCCGGATAGAATGCATCTCGGGAATTTTCAGGAGAGCCCAGGCACCCAATAATCCGGGGAGGTTATGTCCCGGGTGTTCGATGACCCGGCCTTTCAACTGACCTCTTCACAGATTATCCTTGTCAAGTCGTGCTCTCAACGTCCCGGACAGTTGAGACCCTGATTTCTAATCAGATCGCTGTCTTATCGACCTGGGAATATCCCATCCCCCTGACCCGGGCACTACCCATGGACCGGCTCTAGGGCCCGGGACATCTCGGGCATTATCCGTGACCCAGGACATCCAGGGGTATCAAATGTGTTTGTGAAGTCATATTTATAAGGTAAAAACTAGCCGTTTATGACCGTTACAAATTCTTAAAAAATAAATATATGTATATGTAAATTTAATGGTAATAATATGATGTATATATATAATGTTAATTATGTATAAATAATTATGTATATCATATCACAATATTATAATGAGGTGTAAGGGACTCCTTTTATATAATAATGTGACATCATACAAATATATATATAATTAATATATAACACAATAAAAATATGTAAATAGTGAAATAATCACATCACATTATTATAATAGTGTGTCATAAACTACTTTTATATAATAATATGATATTATTCAAGTATATATACAATAATTAAACAGTAACATAATAAAATTATATAAGCAATGTAATCACAGTTATTATAAAGACTCATTTTATATAATAACATGATATTATACATTATATATATATATATTTATATATAATAAAAATAAATAAACAGTAAATAAATATTCTTACTTTTGAATATGGTTACCTTGTTCTTGTACTTTGGAGTTTGGAAAAATATAGAGAACCAAATCTTAGAGTATCGTGGTGATAACGTGTTAAAAGAATAAATTTACGGTAAAAAATAAAAATATCAAACTCTCAAAATTTACCAAACTACACACTTTATAAAATTTTATCTATATTCAATTGTGATATTCTTCACACATTGAGAAACCTATTTATAGAATTTCTTTGGAAATAATCCAAAAATAAATACATCATTCCATATATCATCACACACTAATTTTAAATATTTATAACTCTTATTTTCAACATTCAACTTTCTTATATTCAACATTTAAATATTACAACTCATATTTTCAACATTTTTGATGTTAAAGTTTTTTTTTTTGGATGAATAAAATTATTGCTAATAAAAAAATATCTAAAAAATCATAAATTATTTTGTGAATCAATATTTTAAATAATTAATGTTTTTCAATTTTTTTTTATTTATTAGATGAAAAAATTTTGATTAAAAATTATAATTATTTTTTTAGACTATGTTAAAAAATTTATATTGAAATTCAATTTAAGATTAATAGTAATAATAGTAATTTATGGACAGTCAATGTATCAAAATTCGTGATAACATTTTTTTTAATAGTTGGAAAATATAATATAATATAATATATACAAAAAATTATATTTTATTTAATATGATATAGATTAGTGATAATTAAATGTCTAAAAGTAACCTAAAACCCAAAATCATAACACAAATTAAAAAAAATGATATAATTAATATAGACACTTAATGTAATTTATATTTTTAAGAGATACCATATTAAAATTTGAATTTTATAAAAATAAATTATAAGACTTTACATTTAATTACATATTTATTTAATACGATAGGCGAATGCATTAATAATAATAAATATTTATTTTTTATAGTAATTTTTTGCGAGAACTTTTCACATATGGCTCAAACTCTGTTTTGAGGTGTAATAATTGTCTCTGCTGGGTAAAACAATCGAATCATTACGCTTTTATGTTATGAGGTTTGAAATATTTGAGTTGCATAATTATCACCAACTATAATTATTGGTAAAGTGAAAAAACACTCGGTCCTAAAATTGATGTCAGAGCAAAAGTCATAGATTCGATTCTCATTGATTTCAAAGATTACAATTATTCGGATGGAAATTGTTGAGGTTCAATAATTGTCTCTGCTGTGTAGAGCAAACGAACTGTGATGCTTGAGCTGATGTGCGGTTTAAATGATTTGATCGGTCCTACAATTGGTATCAGAGCCAATGTCACGGGTTCGATTCTTATTGATTGCAAGGAGTGCAATTATTGGGAGGGAGATTGTTGGGTGCAATAATTGTCCCTGTTTGATAGAGTGATCAAACCGTGGTGTTTGAGCTGCTGTGCAGTTTAAAAGATTTGAGTTGCACCATTACTACTAGCTGTAGCTTTTGGAAAGCGGCAAGTACTCGGTCCTACAATTGGTATCATAGCCAACGTCACGAGTTCGATTCCCATTGATTAGAAAGAGGTGCAATTATTGGGAGGGAGATTGTTGGGTGCAATAATTGTCCTTTCTTGGTTGAGCGATCAAACCGTGATGCTTGAGCTACTGTGTGGTTTAAAAGATTTGAGTTGTACCATTACCACCAGCTATAGCTTTTGATAAAGCGGCAAACTCTCGGTCGTACAATTGGTATCAGAGCCAAGGTCACATGTTCGATTCTTATTCATTGCAAGGAGTGCAATTATTGGGAGAGAGATTGTTGGGTGCAATAATTATCCCTGCTTGGTAGAGTGATCGAACCGTGGTGTTTGAGCTGCTGTGCGGTTTAAAAGATTTGAGTTGCACAATTACCACCAGCTATAGCTTTTGGTAAAGGGACAAGCACTCAGTCCTACACTTTATATATATGGTATTAAAGGCCAATATAATACATCATATCTTCTTGACTTGTGGTTTTTATATGCAGAAACCAATGCATTTACGCATTTTTTTCCAAAATAAACCAAAGATTTTAAATTAAATTTCCAACTTAACCAATAAGAGCTTCTGTTAAACGAATTAATTAAGTAATTAGTAATTAATGACTGCGTGAAAATACGTTAAACTGTGTAACTAAGGCTTAATATTTAATAACAGATGTGATTTCCTCTAAAAAATCAATGAAGCACACATAAATTCATAAATATTCATTCTAAGATATATCATTTAGATAATATCTTAAAAGTAGTATCTCATTTTCTCGTGATGTGAAAGGTTTTTCTCTAGCTAGTTGTATTATTGTATATTAATTAATCGAAATAACTCCAAAAGCTATTAATAAAATTTCACAAGGAACTAAAGTTGTTTCAGAATGCTCTCAAATAATATTTTTTATTTGTAAATCCGAATTATATTATATTATATATCACTAAAAACATGAGAGTACACTTGGGCATATCCAGGCACAATACAAACATCAAGTCACTTATACAATTATATTCAAACTTACGTCTTTTTTCATCGGAAGATATTTGCGTCAGTGCCTCACAAAGTTACTGAAACATGTTTTTCTATTCCAGAGAACATCAAATGGAAAAGCATTTAACAACCAGAATTTTTTTAATATTTACGATTGAAATCGATTCACCTTTATAAATAGCCTCGATATTTTATAGTCGACACACACCAAAAAATTCTAAAGTTGTCTTATTGTTCGAGTATTAGCATTCATTCTCTAAGTTGCATTCTTTCGAGCTAAACCGATATCAAATACTTAGAAAAGTTCCAAACTCATTGTTACTATCTTGCTGCCGATTTTTGAAGACTTAAAATCACTTTTTTTTAGCTTAATTTTTGGATGGATATATGAATTAGACTTGTGACATCAAAATTTGGGGCATGCAAACTTCAAAATATTGAAGAACGTTAGTATATATGATGATGTACGAGATCTGACAAGTAAGACAATTGAGGATGGTGTAGATGATTTGCTGGATACATTTAAGTAGACCAAATCTTCTATTGATTCTTTTGGATAAAGTCTTGAATATTTAATAGAAGCACTGATATACTTTTATGTATGCACTCCTCATGGGAATGATATTCTACTCTCCTATATTAAAACTTGACAACTGTGCGCTTGCGAATAGAAAATACGCAACAAGTTTTTGGTGTCGTTGCTAGGGAGTGTCAAATTTAATTTTATATCACTATTGTTACCAATTACTCTAGATTTAAATTTAGAGTTGTTTTTATTTTATTATAGTAATCATTGTTTGTTTCTTTGTTTGATAATGCATGTGAAGATCGCAAAGTCCTGACTTGCTTATCTTTGATCATGAGATCGGAATAACTGCAAGAAAATTAAGAAAATCAAGAAGGGAAGAGATCCAAGCAATGGCCGAAAACAGAGAGGACAACAGACGAAACCCACCAGAATCTATACCTAACAGAGGTGTCTTTAGGCTAGCGATCAACAAACATTATTTTGGCATTGATCGGGGTACTATCAGCGCTAACAATTTCGAGCTTAAACCATCCTTGATTAACATGGTTCTACAGAACCAGTTTGCGGGAACCGCCATTGCATATCCTCGCGTTCATCTGAGGATTTTCTTAGAGATTACAGATACAATAAAGATTTATAACATATCTGATGATATTATTAGACTGCTTTTATTTCTGTTTTCTCTCAGGAACCAGCAAGAGGATGGCTTCAATCGTTTCCCTTGGGGAGCATCACGACATGGCAAGAGTTGGCAACGAAGTTCCTTGCTAAGTAATTTTCCCCCTACGAAGACTTAACAGTTGAAGATTGATATCAGTACTTTTAGATAGACTGATTTTGAGCAGTTGTATGAGGCATGAAAATTGTATAAGGAGTTGCTGAGAAGGTGTCCGAATCATGGTTTTCAAGTCTGGGTACAGATGAAATTATTCTACAATGGTCTGAATAGGCAAACAAGGGGAACTGTGGATGCAACGGCTGGTGGCACGATCTTTGCCAAATCTCCTGATCAAGCTTATGACTTGCTTGAACAAATGACTATTAATAGCTACCAGTGGCCGTCTGAGAGGTCTGGAGCAAAGAAGACAGTTGGAGTCTATGTTGTGGATCCTATTACATAATTGACTGCGCAAGTATCTGCAATAACTACACAAATAGCTGCATTGAATAAAGTGATCACATCAGACACTGAAGGTCCTTCTATTGCTGCTGAAGAAACTCGCCCTTCAAAAGAAGCCATTATATCAACAACAGGAATTTCGGTGGCTATAGAGGATATCGAGGTAACCCTCCCCCTAACACTTATCATCCTGGTTTGAGAAATCATAAGAATTTTTCGTATGATGATAATAAGAATGTTTTGAATCCTCCATTGAGGTTCAATACATCAAAGGGGAAGGAAAGCCTTTGTTGGAGGATTTAATTGGGACATTTGTTGCTGAATTTTGTAATAGGATGTGTAGGACTGCGTCTCGTCTTGATAGTGTGGAGACTCACATGGGGTGGGACTGAGTCTCTAATTGGTTTGGGGTTGGAATAGCTCGAATTTTCATAGTTCAAACAATTTACTTTCTCCAACTATATTTTAGAAATTTAGTTTGTGCAGAATTCAGTTTTGGTTTGCTTTTTGTGTTAATAACTTCTGTTAGAAACACAATAACAAGTTTTCTTAACATCAAAATCAATATTGTGAACATTAAATGTTCCGACAAAGTTGCTATTCAGTACGACATTCTACCCTTAGACAGATGGCCAGTCTGAGCGAGTGATTTAGATTTTGAAAGATTTTATACAAGCTTGTGTGACCGATTTCCATGGGAATTAGGAATCAAAACTACCTTAGTGGAGTTTACCTACAACAACAGTTTTCAATCATCAATAGTTATGGCTCCCTACGAAGCACTGTATGGAAGGAAGTACAGATCGCCGATTCTTTGTGATGAAATCGGTGAGAGATCAGAACATGGTCCAGAGATCGTTCAGCAGACTGTAGATGTGGTGGTCAAGATCCGAGACAGGATGAAGACCGCCCAGAGTTGTCAAAAGAGTTATGCTGACAAGAGAAGAAGAGATATCGAATTTTCCGTAGGAGATCACGTATTTGTGAAGATAGCACCTATGAAGGGTGTTATGAGGTTTGGGAAGAGAGGCAAGCCGAGTTCGAGATTCATTGGACCGTCCGAAATTCTTGACAGAGTTGGGACACTAGCTTATCGTGTAGCCCTACCGCCGAATTTTGCCGGAGTACACAATGTATTCCACGTCTTGATGCTGAGGAAGTATATAGCAAATCCTTCGCATGTCTTGAGTTTTGAGCCGTTGCGGTTGGCTCCACATCAGTCATATTAAGAAAGACATGTCCAAATCCTAGACAGACAGGAGCGGAGACTTCGGAACAAAGTGACCAAGTTGGTCAAAGTCCAGTGGCTGAATCAATCGGTGGAGGAGGTCACTTGGGAGGCCAAAACAGATATAAGGAGCCTCTACCCGGAATTGTTTGGTAAGATGTAATTTCGAGAACGAAATTTATTTAAGTGGAGAGGAATTGTAGAGTCTAAAACCAGTACACGTGAAGTAATGCATTTATTTAATGGTTAAAATTATTTATTTAATTTAAAAATGATTTTAGCGATCCATGATTTATGATTAGCATTATTTTAAAATATTATTTGTTTATTTCATGCACGTTAAAATATTTTCTTGAGTGTCATGTTTCAGGCGAAATTCGGTGCGAGATCGAGAAAAGAGGTCGGTGACGATTTAGGCGATTTATAAAAAATGTGGTATTTTTTTTCAAGTCGAGAAAATTGTTATTTTAAATAATTCGTGAAGTTTTAAGCATTTTAAAACGTAATTTAATTATTAGATGATTTTAAGATTTTAAACTTATAAATATTTGTCACTTATGCATTTTATTTTAATTAGGGGAATTTTTGTAAAGTTAGTGTATGAATTATATTTTTATTAGCATATTAATTATTAATTAAACCATTTATTTTCCCTAATTAAACCCCTTAATCCCTTCCCCACTAACACACACACACATGTTACAACATACGCACACGTACAAACATGTTGTGGCACACACACACAACAATTGGTGTTTTCATATTTTTGAGAAGAAAACAAAGGGTTCTTGAGCCATTTCTTTTCAGCAGCCACCATCCCCTTCCCCTACGAATTCTCAACAAATTTTCAGTCATTTTTCTTCAAGAAATCGAACAGCAAACGTCACCCAATCGTCCCCCATATTCTACCGCATTGGTATTTGTCATCTTCGAGCGTTTAGACGCAAAGGCATGTATATTCTTTTGTTTTTTCATCAATCTTGTCATATTATATGCTTTGATGTTTGTTGTGTAAAAAAATCCATGCATTTTATGCAAAGTCTGAGCAAAAATGATTGGATCGGTTTTGAAATGATTTTTTTTAGATATAAAAAGCCGAGTTTGCTGTTATTTTGATCACTAAGATTTGTCGATCAATTTTTTAGAAACACTTTCAACATAAAATAACGTAGTACTTTTTGATACCTTCGATTTGACAGTAAATTCATAATTAATGGACAAGAAACGAGTGAGTTATGATTTTTCTCGTGTGACTGCCCAAATTGTGTTCTTATGAAAACGTGTTCTTGAGTATTGTTTGTTGTAAGCTTTGTTGGGAACCATCGGGTGATCGCTGCTACGTTTAGGTGTATTAGGTATGATGTTTGGATGATTTTTGGTTATTCGTTTCGTGTCGTTAGGCACTTGGTTGCATTAGAAGTCGTAGGAAGCATTTTGGTGTCAAAAATTTGTGTTTATGGGTTGTGTTGCATTGTATGTTATGCAACCTTATTTTGGGCCTTTGTGAGAGCTTGAATCATTGCCATAGCGTACTAGGATGGGTCTTGTAATGCCCGGAATTTGCTACGTTATTAATCGGAAATGATGTGTTAATTAATTGAGGTGATTATGAGAGGCAAACCGAGACACGATTTGAGGTAACATGTGATAATGTATGTGCGAGGACAGTGCCTTTCACGCACATGCGCGACGTGATGCGCGCTCATGCGCCAAACGGTCAGAGGACCTCGCGCATATGCGCAAAGTGAGTGCGCGCATATGCGCGAGCTGTGCAAGCCGAGTCCAGAGAGCCTCGCGCATATGCGCGAAGCTGAGGCGCGCATATGCGCGAGCTGCTGGGAAGACACACGCCGAGACATACATGCGCGAGACGTGTTGCAGGTAGGATGCGCCATTTGCCTTAATGAATGTTACGTATATTTATATATATATACATCAATACAAACGTTTCTTCAGAAGGAAAAGGAAAAACGAAGCAACTTCACAAATCTGATTTTCGATTTTAAGTGTGCGAGAATCCGGCCGTTCAATTTTGAATTCGACTTCGGTACTGTGTTCCTATCAATGCAGGCTACAACTGGACTTACGTTTTGTTAAGTTTTGATATGTTTTGAAATTAGGGTATTGTCAGAATTGGATAGGATCCATATATGATGTTCTTGACATGTTAAACATCATAGAATCGAAGTCAGATTGAGAAACGGAGGGATTATGGAAATGTTATAATTTTTCAGAATATATCGATTGATATTGGATAGATTTGTATTATGGATTGATTACCAATAGTATCGGATATGAGTTATGAATTGTAATCGATGTCTGTTGATATGGTATTGATGGGGATACTGAGATTGTGCCGTTATGCCGTGATTTGAATTAAATCCAGATTAATCAGATTCAGTGTTGAATTGAGAATGGAATATTGATATTATGATTCTCGATATGTCGTTTCAGATTTATAGAGACAGTCTTGAGTTTAGAATTGATATTGCTTCAGACCATGACTACAAACGAAAGGTATAAGTCAATGTGGTATTGGGAGATCGACTCAAGTAGGATATACTTGAGTTTACCTAAATCACATACTTATTGTTATTATATGCATTGATTTCATTTGATATGCTTGTTCTATTGATTTATAGGAAGCATGTATTAGACGAGTGATCTTGTGGCAGAAGTGCCTGATAGTGGTGGTATCGCCACGGGCACATTGTACGATGTCACAAGATAGTGAGTGTATAAAGTATAGGTCACCGGACGGTTGGCTATCGATGTGGATAGAATTAGAGTTTCTTCTATTACTGGTGATCGATACCATATCGATGTGGATAGAAATGGAGTTTCTTCTATTACTGGTGATCTATATGGAATGCCAATGTCTGGAAATCGGGATCCCTAGACTACGATTGAGTCTAGTCTGAGTCGTGGAGTCACGAGTATGATTGATAGTTTTATATTCATTATGTTCAGACTTTGATATATATCTGATATCTGCTTCATGCTTTATATTGATTATATGATTGCATGTTCGTTGATTTATACTGTGATAATATTCTAACCGGAATTATCCGGCTGTTGTCGTCTTTGTATGTGTGCATGACAACAGGTGTGATAGGATCAGGGTCGAGGAGATGACGAGAGATCATGATTAGAGTGGAGACCACGGACTTTGACGTTGCTGTAGCTAGGGTTTGGACACTTGATAGCTAGTGTTGAACCTTAGTTTGTATTGAATATATCCTGTATAGGGCTTGTACCTTATTTTATACTGATATGTATATTAGTATGATTTCCATTACATTCTGCTTTTAAAAAAAAAAAAATTAGACCCTGTTTATTATAATGGATTAAATTGTCCTAATAATAATTAAGAGTATGATTAGCGTCCGGGTCCCCACAACAGGTGGTATCAGAGTTGTAGATCCTTTAGATTAGGATTGGAGCTAGTGAGCGGGGTAGATTGAGTTTTCTTTCCTGCTTTTGAATGCTAGCATGTCTTACTGCTTTAATACATGTTACTTGCTTATCTGATTTGATATGGTAATATGTTTTATTGAGAATGAATCAACACCGATTCTGGATCAGCAATAAGATAATCGGAGGAGGACTGAAATAAAATTGTGGTATTTGTTACTAACCCATTTGATTATCAGATATGCCTCCGAGAAGAGTACCAGAACAGGGGAGCACGTCAAATCCTCCAATGGACGTTATAGCCACTCCAACAGAGACATTGTTCAAAAGATTTAAGTCATTTCATCCACCGACTCTGAAAGGTACCCAGACAGCAGTGGATTGTGAAATTTGGCTAGACGATATCGAGATGCTGTTTGAGTCCCTGGACTATACTGATGAGCGGAGGGTGAAACTGATAGGACATCTGTTACACGATGTAGCAAAGAACTGGTGGATCACCACTAAGCGAGCATTAGATCATCGAGGTACGACTATTACCTGGAATGTGTTTAGAACTGAATTTTATCAGAGGTTCTTTCCAGTTTCGTACAGGAAAGACAAGGGAGCCGAGTTTGCTAACTTGAGACAGGGCCAACTAAACATTAAGGAATATGTGGCCAAGTTCTCTACATTGCTGCGGTTTGCTCCTCACGTGTCTGAACATGATGAGGCCGTTGCGGATCAGTTTATAAATGGCCTAAATCCTGAAATTTTTACCTTGGTGAATACCGGGAGGCCAAACAACTTCACTGATGCCTTGAACCGGGCTAAGGGAGCCGAAGCAGGTCTGATAAGACAGAGAGGAGATTTGTTTGTGCCTCCAGTTTCGAGACCAGAACAACCACCTTCTCGATTTGAGAGTGGCAGTAGTAGTGACGGAAAGAAGGACTTCTTGAAAGCTAGAGAAAAGCAATTCAAGAAGTCAGGAAGCAGTTCTTCTAGCTTTGGGAGTCCTCGACAGAGCCAGAGCTATCTTGGAACTTATTGCAGTACCTGTGGAGGAAAGCATTCCACAGAGCAGTGCGGAGGAGTGTTTGGCAGCTGTCGTATTTGTAGACAGTAGGGACATTTTGCTCGGGTGTGTCCACAGAGAGGTGCCCATGGATCCCAGGCAGCAGAGTCATCTGGATCAGTGGCTCAGATAGGGATACGACCATCTGCTGTTCATTTTTTCCAGCCAGCACCGTCTACTCAGTCAGCAGAGGCCAGGAGGAAGCCAGACAGCGAGCCAGCCTCCGAGACAGCAGGCCAGAGTATTCGTTTTGACTAAGGAGCAGGCACATGATGCACCTGATGATGTTGTGGCAGGTAACTGCATTATTTCTGGTTATCCTGCACATGTATTGATAGACACTGGTGCATCATATACATTTATATCTGAGCGATTTGCATTGAGTCATGCATTGCCTATTGAGTCATTGTCTGTGGTAGTGTCTGTCTCTTCTCCGTTGGGGATAGGTTTAATATCAGTAAAGTTTGTTAAATCTTGTATACTGCAGTATGATGGGCATGGAATTGAGTTAGATTGTATTGTGCTTGGGATATCTGACTTTGATTGTATTATCAGTATCGATATGTTGACCAAGTATAGGGCTACAGTCGATTGTTTCCACAAGATTGTAAGATTCATACCTGAAATGGCTGAGGAGTGGAAATTTTATGGTAAGGGTTCTGGAGCTAGAATTCCTTTGATATCTGCGATGGATATGACTCGATTATTGCGGAAAAGAGCGGATGGATTCCTTGTGTATTCAGTTGATTTACTGAAACGAGCCCATAATCGACGGACTTGCCAATGGTGTGTGAGTTTGCTGATGTCTTTCCAGATGAGATTCCTGGATTGCCTCCTATTCGAGAGATAGACTTCAGCATTGAGTTGATGCCAGGTACAGTTCCGATATCTAGAGCTACATACCGAATGGCACCAATTGAGTTGAAAGAATTGAAAGAACAGTTGGAGGATTTACTGGCCAAGGGGTATATCAGACCGAGTGTGTCCCCTTGGGGTGCTCCAGTACTGTTTGTTCGAAAGAAAGACTGTTCGATGAGACTTTGTATCGTCTACCGGCAACTGAACAAGACAACGGTAAAGAATAAATATCCCTTGCCTCGCAATGATGATCTGTTTGATCAGTTTCAGGGTTCATCTGTATATTCCAAGATTGATCTGAGATTTGGATATCATCAGTTGAGAGTTAGGGATTTCGATATCTCAAAGACAGCATTCAGGACCAGGTATGGACATTATGAATTTAATGTCATGCCATTTGGGTTGACGAATGCACCGGCTGTATTTATGGGATTGATGAACCGTGTTTTTCAGAAATATCTGGATGATTTTGTAATCATATTCATTGACGATATATTGATTTATTCGAAGAATATGATTGAGCATGCAGAGCATTTAAGAACTGCGTTGCGAATTCTGAGGGCTGAGAAACTGTATGCTAAACTGTCGAAATGTGAGTTCCGGTTGAGACAGGTAGCATTTCTGGGGCATATTATATCCGGAGAGGGTATATCAGTTGATCCCAGTAAGATTGAGGCAGTGATTTCTTGGCCGAGACCGACTTCTGTGCCAGAGTTTCGCAGTTTTATGGGTTTGGCAGGATACTACCGTCGATTTATCAAAGATTTTTCCAGTATTGCCAAGCCAATTACACAGTAGACTCAGAAAAATGCACCGTTTGTTTGGTCTGAAGAATGTGAGACTAGTTTTCTAGAATTGAAGAAAAGGTTGACCAGTACTCCTGTATTGACTATCCCGTCAGGTACTGGTGACTTTGTTGTTTATTGTGATGCATCTCACCACAGATTGGGTTGTGTTTTGATGCAGCGAGGGCATGTGATTGCTTATGCCTCGAGACAGCTGAAACCCCATGAATCTCGTTATCCAATTCATGATCTTGAATTGACAGCCATCGTCTTTGCGTTAAAAATATGACGACACTACCTGTACGGTGAGAAATCCGAAATATATTCTGATCACAAATGCTTGAAGTATCTGTTTTCACAGTCCGAGCTGAATATGAGACAGCGAAGATGGCTGGATTTATTGAAAGACTTTGATTGTGAAATCAAGTACTATCCGGGGAAATCCAATGCAGCAGCAGATGCACTAAGTCGAAAGGTATGTTCTCTATCCTGATCGACGATTGGTGTTTCGAATTTGATAGAAGACTGCTGTTTGTCTGGATTAGTATTTGAAACAGATTGCCAGCCTCTGAGATTATGTGCTATTCGGGCTGAACCAGAGCTGATTTTGAAAATTAAAGCGGCTCAGAAATTTGATCAGAATGTTCAGAATTCGATTGCGATGGTAAGAGCAGGTCATCGATCAGAGTATCAGGTACGTGACAGTGTACTGTATGTGAATAATCGTCTAGTTGTGCCAAATGTTTCAGAGTTGAGACAACAGATATTGACAGAAGCGCACAGTAGTCGATTCAGTATTCATCCTGGTGACAGAAAGATGTACAATGATTTGAAGACACAATATTGGTGGAAACAAATGAAAGCTGATATCGCTACATTTGTATCCAAATGTCTGAATTGTCAGCAGGTGAAAGCTGAAAGAAAGAAAGAAAACTGGAGGACTGTCACAGAGTTTGTCTATTCCTGAATGGAAATGGGATCACATTTCTATGGATTTTGTGACACAGTTACCAAGATCCTCCCAAGGTTGTGTTGCAATTTGGGTCTTAATCGATCGATTGACCAAATCTGCATGTTTTATTCCATAAAAGATGACGTACCGATATGATCAGATGGCCGATATCTATGTCAAAGAAGTGGTCAGATTGCACGGAGTGCCGAAGTCGATTGTTTCAGACCGTGATACTCGGTTTACTTCGCACTTCTGGCAGAGTTTGCAGCAAGCTCTCGGTACGAAGTTACATCTGAGTACCGTATATCACCCCAGACTGACGAACAGTCAGAACGGACGATTTAGACATTGGAAAATATGCTGAGAGCTGTAGTGCTTGACTTTAGCACTAATTGGCAAGATGCCTTGCCTCATTGCGAGTTTTCATACAACAATAACTATCAATCGAGTATTGAGATGACACCTTTTGAAGCGTTGTACGGAAAGAAGTGTCGATCCCCTCTTTATTGGGATGATATCTCTGAAGTTCCTGAGACTGGACCTGACATGATCAGAGATATGACTGAAAAAGTAAAGTTGATTCAGAAGAAAATGAAGGCAGCTCAGGACCGACAAGCCAAATATGCCAATATCAGACGACGGCCGTTGGTATTTGAGACTGGAGACCGAGTATTCCTGGAGATTTCACCTTTCCGAGGAGTTGTCAGATTCGGCAAGAAAGGGAAATTGTCTCCACGATACGTTGGTCCATATGAGATTCTCGAGAAGATAGGAGATCGTGCCTATCGACTCGCCTTACCGTCTTCACTATCAGGAATACATGACGTCTTTCATGTATCTATGCTGCGGAAGTATCTCCCTGATGAATCTCATATTATTCAGCCAGACGAGGCCGAACTTGATGAATCTCTGAGTTATGTTGAAAAGCCGATTCAGATTATCGATCGTAAAGAAAAGAGACTCAGAACGAAGACGATTCCTCTTGTGAAAGTTCAATGGACCCGTCATGACATTGAAGAAGCCATCTGGGAGACTGAATCGGACATGAGACAGGAATTTCCAGTACTATTTCATTAATGTAAGTTTCTATTCAATTTATATTACATGCTTTCTTATTGATATGATTGATTGCCTGTGATTTCGGGGACGAAATCATATCTTAGGGGGGAGAAATGTAATACCCGGAATTTGCTACGTTATTAATCGGAAATGATATGTTAATTAATTGAGGTGATTATGAGAGGGCAAACCGAGACACGATTTGAGGTAACGTGTGATAATGTATGTGAGAGGACAGTGCCTTCCACGCACATGCGCGACGTGATGCGCGCTCATGCGCCAAACAGGCAGAGGACCTCGCGCATATGCGCGATGTGAGTGCGCGCATATGCGCGAGCTGTGCAAGCAGAGTCTAGAGAGCCTCGCGCATATGCGCGAAGCTGAGGCGCGCATATGCGCGAGCTGCTGGGAAGACAGGCGCCGAGACATACTGTCTCGCGCATATGCGCCGAGGAGGGTCGCGCATATGCGCGAGACGTGTTGCAGGTAGGATGCGCCATTTGCCTTAATGCATGTTACGTATATGTATATATATATATATATACATCATTACAAACGTTTCTTCAGAAGGAAAAAAGAAAATTGAAGCAACTTCAAAAATTTGATTTTCGATTTTAAGTGTGCAAGAATCCGGCCGTTCAATTTTGAATCAGACTTCGAAACTGTGTTCCTATCAACGCAGGCTACAACTGGACGTAAGTTTTGTTAAGTTTTGATATGTTTTGAAATTAGTGTATTGTCAGAATTGGATACGATCCATATATGATGTTCTTGACATGTTAAACATCATAGAATCGAAGTCAGATTGAGAAACGGAGTGATTATGGAATTGTTATAATTTTTCAGAATATATCGATTGATATTGGACATATTTGTATTATGGATTGATTACCAATGGTATCGGATATGAGTTATGAATTATAATTGATGTCTGTTGATATGGTATTGACGGGGATACTGAGATTGTGCCGTTATGTCGTGATTTGAATTAAATCCAGATTAATCAGATTCAGTGTAAAATTGAGAATGGAATATTGATATTATGATTCTAGATATGTCGTTTTAGATTTACAGAGACAGTCTTGAGTTCAGAATTGATATTGCTTCAGACCGTGACTACAAACGAAAGGTATAAGTCAATGTGGTATTGGGAGATCGACTCAAGTAGGATATACTTGAGTTTCCCTAAATCACATACTTATTGTTATTATATGCATTGATTTGATTTGATATGCTTGTCTATTGATTTATAGGAAGCATGTATTAGACGAGTGATCTTGTGGCAGAAGTGCCTGATAGTGGTGGTATCGCCACTGGTATCGCCACGGGCACATTGCATGATGTCACAAGATAGTGAGTGTATTACATATAGGTCACCGGACGGTTGGCTATCGATGTGGATAGAATTGGAGTTTCTTCTATTACTGGTGATCGATACCATATCGATGTGGATAGAATTGGAGTTTCTTCTATTACTGGTGATCGATATGGAATGCCAACGTCTGGAAATCAGGATCCCTAGACTAGGATTGAGTCTAGTCTGAGTCGTGGAGTCACGAGTATGATTGATAGTTTTATATTCATTATGTTCAGACTTTGATATATATATCTGATATCTGCTTCATGCTTTATATTGATTATATGATTGCATGTTTGTTGATTTATACTGGGATTATATTCTCACCGGAATTATCCGGCTGTTTTCGTCTTTGTATGTGTGCATGACAACAAGTGGGATAAGATCAGGGTTGAGGAGATGACGAGAGATCATGATTAGAGTGCAAACCACGGACTTCGACGTTGCTGTAGCTAGGGTTTGGACACTTGATAGCTAGTGTTGAACCTTAGTTTGTATTGAATATATGTTGTACATGGCTTGTACCTTATTTTATACTGATATATATATAAGTATGATTTCCATTACATTCCGCATTTTAAAAAAAAATTTAGACCCTGTTTATTATAATGGATTAAATTGTCCTAATGATGATTAAGAGTATGATTAGCGACCGGGTCCCCACAACAGGTGGTATCAGAGTTGTAGATCCTTTAGATTAGGATTGGAGCTAGTGAGCGGGGTAGATTGAGTTTTCTTTCCTGCTTTTGAATGCTAGCATGTCTTACTGCTTTAATACATGTTACTTGCTTATCTGATTTGATATGGTAGTATGTTTTATTGAGAATGAATCAGCACCGATTCTGGATCAGCAATAAGATGATCGGAGGAGGACTAAAATAAAATTGTGGTATTTGTGACTAACCCATTTGATTATCAGATATGCCTCCGAGAAGAGTACCAGAACAGGGTAGCACGTCAAATCCTCCGATGGACGTTACAGCCACTCCAATGGAGACATTGTTAAAAAGATTTCAGTCATTTCATCCACCGACTCTGAAAGGTACCGAGACAGCAGTGGATTGTGAGAGTTGGCTAGACGATATCGAGATGCTGTTTGAGTCCATGGACTATACCGATGAGCGGAGGGTGAAACTGATAGGACACCAGTTACACGATGTAGCAAAGAACTGGTGGATCACCACTAAGCGAGCATTAGAACATCGAGGTACGACTATTACCTAGAATGTGTTTAGAACTGAATTTTATCAGAGGTTCTTTCCAGTGTCGTACAGGAAAGACAAGGGAGCCAAGTTTGCTAACTTGAGACATGGCAAACTAAAAATTGAGGAATATGTGGCCAAGTTCTTTACATTGCTGCGGTTTGCTCCTCACGTGGCTAAACATGATGAGGCCGTTGCGGATCAGTTTATAAATGGCCTAAATCCTGAAATTTTTACCTTGGTGAATACCGGGAGGCCAAACAACTTCACTGATGCCTTGAACCGGCCTAAGGGAGCCGAAGCAGGTCTGAAGAGACAGAGAGAAGCTTCGTTTGTACCTCCAGTACCGAGACCAGAACAACCACCTTCACGATTTGAGAGTGACAGTAGTAGTGGCGGAAAGAAGGACTTCTTGAAAGCTAGAGGAAAGCAATTCATGAAGTCAGGAAGCAGTTCTTCTAGCTCTGGGAGTCCTCGACAGAACCAGAGCTATACTGGTTCTTATTGCAGTACCTGTGGAGGGAAGCATTCCACAGAGCAGTGCCAAGGAGTGTTTGGCAGCTGTCGTATTTGTAGACAGCAGGGACATTTTGCTCCCGTATGTCCACAGAGAGGTGCCCAGGGATCCCAGGCAGCAGAGTCAACTGGATCAGTGGCTCAAACAGGGAGACGACCATCAGCTGTTAATTCTTTCCAGCCAGCATCGTCTACTCAGTCACAGCAGAGGCCAGGAGGAAGCCAGACAGCGAGCCAGCCTCCGAGACAGCAGGCCAGAGTATTCGTTTTAACTAAGGAGCAGTGTAATAGCCGAGCCCGGTGTACGGTACGGTTTAAGCTTTACTTGTTATTTGGGTTATGATTTAGATGTTTAGAGTTGTGTTTTGGGCTATAGTATTGTTGGTTAATGTTATCTTGAGGTATTAGATGTTGTTGATTGTTCGTTTCAGCATTTCGGATTGATTTTAGTTGATTTAGTACTGTTCATTGCCGAAGCAAGAGTGCACCCACGCTCTTAGAGGAGTGCCCCCGTGGTGTACTATTCATCATTTTGGATTTGGAAGGCCGTGGCATCACCGCACCCGCGGCAGTGTAAGCACCGCACCCGCGGTGAGACCGCACCCGCGGTAATTGTAGCACCGCACCCGCGGTGATCGTGCATGGGATTTTTGTTGGAATGCCGTGAGCTTAGCGCACCCGCGGTGCTTGTGTAACCGCACCCGCGGTGTAAGTATGGGCGAGATATTTAGTACCTTTTTGATTGAGTTGACTTCATTTCTACCTTATCTTATCTTCTTTTTCGAGATTTCCTCTCTAGTTCCAAGGGTTTTCATCCATTTCAATTGCTTCCTACCTTTGATTCTTGGAGTTATTTGGAATTCCGGCTTGAGATTGTCGTTCTCCGTGGTATAAGGAAGCTTAGGTAAGTTTTTGGTGCGATTCTATTAAGGTTTTGAGTTAAGGGTTGACTTGGGCTTGATGTTTGAGTTGGTTAATGGATTATTTGACTTGTATTTGTGGATATAGAGTTGATTTTGGTGTTGTTTATGGATTATTGTTGTAGGTGGTGTACCAAGAGCTAAGTTTGAGGTGTTCTATTGGTTTGTAAGTGGAATTTCATCCTTTTTGCTCACATGATATTATATGTATTGTGTTTTAAAGGTTTCAAAGTGTTATTCCCTTCCATTGATTCATTGTTACGTATTGATTTCATTGATTATCTATTGGAGGCATTGTATGTCTCACTATTGTTAAAAAGGGAATACAAAAGATAGAGATTGCGAAACGACGGCTTTAAATGCTATTCAGAGTTCAAATGTTTTACTGGATTGATTTATCATAGTCAGAGCATTGCATGCAATTAGATGATCATCGACCATAGGCTTTTATCCCGTCACAGTTATCGATTTATATCGATGGGATATTTGCAACCACAGACAGAGATACTATTGATATCAATCCAACCATAGAAAAGAGAATACCATCTTATTGCTATCTTATTGATATGCTATTGCTACAGTTATTGCTACAGTATTCATGTTTCAGAGTTGATGGTATTTATGATTTCAAAGTCATGTTTTACAGAGTATATTGTATCATTGCTATGTTAGAGTTCCACTTGCTGAGATTTATTCTCATTCCAGTTATTTCATGTGATGCAGATCAGAGTGGCGGCCCGGGACGTTGACTGTGGATTGGGGTCATATGCATACACCGTTGGAAGGAAGATTTTGGCATGATCATAAGAATGATTGTTTTGTATTTTGTATGTCATTTGAATGATCATGTGATTATTTTGTAAACATTTTTATGAAATGTACTTTGAAACTCCTTCCATATTTAAAAGAAAATTTTATTTCCGCTGTATTTTTAATGTTACGGGTCAGGGTGTCACATTTAGTGGTATCAGAGCGGTGTTCTTCGGACCAATGCATATGACTTCGTCTACTCTCAACTGTCCGGGTATGTTTTCTTGCATCTATCCATTGTTATATATTGATTGGTGTCTTGTGAGCAATTGTAGAGTATGCCTCCTAAGCGTAAGGCGGCAGAGGGTGAGGATAGTTCTTCCTCGAGAGTTGTCGACGAGTTCGGCAAGTTGCTTAAGGAGCAGGACAGGGTCGAGGCCAAGTGAGAGGTCAGGTTGCTCAGGCTGTTGGCACTGATGCCGTCTTTTCTGCTTTTAAGAGAATGGATCCACCGGAATTCGCAGGTAGCACCGATCCTCTAGTTGCTGTCGAGTGGGTCAAGGCGCTTGAAGCTATCTTCGATCATCTCCAGTACGAGGACAAAGACAGGATCAGTTGTGCTGTTTTCATGTTGGTTAAGGCTGCCCGCATTTGGTGGAATGCGACGAAGGTCAGTGTTACTGTTGCGACACTGAAGTGGTCAGAGTTCACTGACCTGTTCTACGACAAGTATTTCCCCGATGCACTTCGAGCGAGGAAGGTTACGGAGTTCTTGGAGCTTCGTCAGGGGAGCTTAGATGTTGGTGAGTACATTCTGAAGTTTGAGGAGGGTTGCTTGTTTGCTCCGTACATTGCTTCCAATGACAAAGATAAAGGCGCTCATTTCATTCGAGGCCTTAGAGCTGAGATTCGTCGTGATATCAACATGTCCAAGGCCGTGACTTTCAAGGAGATTGTGTCCAAAGCATTGTTGGCCGAGCAGGACGAGAAGGATATCGCCAGAGAGAGGCAGGAGAGGCACCAAGCTGTTGTTCAGAGAGGCCAGGGTTCGAATCAGAGGGGCAGGGATCGTTTCAAGGGCAAGGGCAAGATGGAGTCGAGTCCTAGACCTCCGCCAGTTCCAGTTGTTCCATTTGATCCCGAGAAGCCACTTTGTCCTAAGTGTGGCAAGCATCATCGAGGAGAGTGCAGACTTGGCACTCATACTTGTTATCGTTGTGGCACGGCAGGCCACGTTGCTAGAAATTGTCCACGAGGAGCTAGCCAAGGGAAGGTGCATGGTCGTATCTTTTCGATGACCAAGGAAGGTATTAATCATGATTCTTCATTGATCTCTAGTACTATTTTGATTTCAGGCAGAGTAGCTACTACTTTGATTGATACTGGTGCTACTCATTCTTTTATGTCTGATTTGTTTTTGAGATCGTTGGGTATAGTTCCTTCTGTTCTTCCCCTCCAGCTTAGTGTTGTTTTGCCTTCGGGAGATGTCTTGTGCCCGACATCGATTGTCTTTGCGTGCCCTGTTTGTATTGAGGAGCGAGTTGTCTTCGATGATTTGATTGTTATCCCTATGGTTGCCTTCGATGTTATTCTTGGCATGGATTGGCTTTCGACTTACCGTGCAGTTATCGATTGTGTTGCTAAGAAGGTGACTTTTGCAGATGATGGCCAGGGAGGAGTTCTCGCCAGCTCAGGTACTTCGCTGGTCCTTCCTTTTATTTCTTGTCTTGAGGCTGAGAGATTGCTGGGTAGAGGTTGCGATGGGTTTCTTGCTTCTATTGTGGATGTGGATAGACTGATTAAGTTGAATGTAGATGATATTGATGTTGTGAGGGAGTTTGCTGATGTGTTTGAGGATGATGTTCCGGGTTTGCCGCCGGACAGAGATGTTGAGTTCGTTATCGATCTAGCTCCTGGTACGGTTCCTATCTCTAAGGCTCCGTACCGGATGGCTCCTACTGAGATGATAGAGTTGAAGGCGCAGTTGCAGGATCTTCTAGATAAGGGTTTCATTCGTTCGAGTTCTTCGCCTTGGGGAGCTCCGGTTCTTTTCGTTAAGAAGAAGGATGGATCTTTGCGGCTGTGTATCGACTACAGGGAGCTCAACAAAGTGACTGTCAAGAACAAGTATCCGTTGCCACGGATAGATGATTTGTTTGATCAGCTCCATGGTGCCACTGTGTTTTCGAAGATTGATCTTCGGTCTGGCTACTATCAGTTGAAGGTTAGGGAGTCTGATGTCTCTAAGACGGCTTTCAGGACTAGGTATGGTCATTTTGAGTTTCTTGTGATGTCGTTTGGTTTGACCAATGCCCCTTCAGTCTTTATGGATTTGATGAACCGTGTGTTCAAGCCGTTCTTGGATAGCTTCGTCATTGTCTTTATCGACGATATTCTTATCTATTCCAAGACCAGAGAGCTTCATGCAGAGCATCTCAGAGTTGTGCTTCAGTTGTTGCGAGAGAAGAGGTTGTTTGCCAAGTTGAAGAAGTGTGAGTTTTGGCTGGATCAGATTTCTTTTCTAGGCCATGTTGTTTCGAGGGATGGCATTGCTGTTGATCCATTGAAGATAGAGGCGATTCAGAATTGGCCTATTCCTACTTCTGTTTCAGAGGTACGCAGTTTCCTTGGTTTGGCGGGTTACTATCGTCGTTTCATTTCAGATTTTTCCAAGATTACCCTGCCATTGTCCAATCTGACGAGGAAGACTGTGAAGTTCGAGTGGTCCATCGATTGCCAGAGTGCATTCCAAGAGCTGAAGGATAGATTGACGACAGCTCCTGTTCTTTCTTTGCCTAGTGGTTCCGAGGATTTTGTTGTCTATACCGATGCGTCGAAGAGAGGCCTTGGTGCAGTGCTGATGCAGCGAGGTAAGGTCATTGCCTATGCTTCTCGCCAATTGAAAGACTATGAGAGGAATTATCCGATGCATGATTTGGAGCTAGCAGCTGTGGTTTTCGCCCTGAAGATTTGGAGACATTATCTGTATGGCGAAAAGTGTGAGATCTTCACAGACTACAAGAGTTTGAAGTATCTGTTTTCGCAGAAAGAGCTCAACATGCGGCAGAGGAGGTGGTTAGAGCTTGTCAAGGATTATGATGTGACGATCAGTTACCACCCAGGGAAGGCGAACGTTGTGGCTGATGCTTTGAGCCGTAAGTCGAGTGCTTCATTGAGTTCTTTGATTCAGAGGCCATTGTTGATGGATTTACAGAGAGAGGAGATTGATCTGGTGATTCCAGGTACCATTGCTCGTCTTTCAGCGTTGGTTATTCGATCTACTTTGACGGACAGGATCCGTAGAGAGCAGTCGACTGATGTTCAGTTGACAGAGTTGAGAGCTAGAGCAGAGGAGAGAGGGAATTCAGAGTTTGGTTTGAATGGTGATGGATTGGTGACTTTCAGAGGCCGTATTTGTGTTCCTTCAGGCGATGATATTCGGCGAGATGTGTTGACAGAGGCTCATACCGCACTTTATTCGATTCATCGAGGCAGTACGAAGATGTATCAGGATCTTCGTCGACTCTACTGGTGGCCAGGGATGAAGAAAGATGTTGCTATGTTCATTTCTCAGTGCCTTACTTGTCAGCAGGTGAAGATTGAGCACCAGAGACCTGCTGGGACATTGCTTTCATTGCCGATTCCTCAGTGGAAGTGGGAGCACATTACGATGGATTTCGTGACTGGTCTTCCCAGAGTTCAGAGAGGTTATAATTCCATTTGGGTCATTGTTGATAGGTTGACCAAGTCAGCGCCCTTTCTCCCAGTCAAGACGACGTACTCCATGAATCAGTACGCCGAGGATTATATTGCAGAGATTGTTAGACTTCACGGTGTCCCTGTGTCGATTGTGTCTGATCGTGACCCCAGGTTTACCTCCGAGTTTTGGAAGAGTTTGCACAGAGCTATGGGTTCGCGGTTAGCGTTCAGTACAGCTTATCATCCCCATAGCGACGGTCAGTCAGAGAGAGTCATTCAGATTCTTGAGGATATGCTCAGAGCTTGTACTATGGACTATTCTGGTAGCTGGGATTCTAAATTGCCACTTGTGGAGTTCACGTACAACAATAGCTACCAGGCATCAATTGGGATGGCACCGTATGAGGCACTTTATGGCAGGAAGTGCAGATCGCCTTTGTTTTGGGATGAGGTTGGTGAGAGGAAGATATTGGGACCAGAGTTGGTCCAGCAGACGGCCGATGTTGTTGCTGTGATCCGTGAGAGGATGAAGACAGCACAGTCCAGACAGAAGAGCTATGCAGATGTTCGTCGTAGGCCTTTGTAGTTCGAGGTTGGCGATCACGTGTTCTTGAAGATAGCACCTCTCAAGGGTGTGATGAGATTTGGCAAGAAGGGCAAGTTGAGTCCGAGATTCATTGGTCCATTCGAGATATTGGACAGAGTTGGTGACCGAGCCTACAGATTAGCTCTACCGCCCGATCTTGACAGAGTTCATAATGTTTTTCATGTATCGATGCTCAGAAAGTATATTGCAGATCCTTCCCATGTTCTTCACCACGAGCCATTGGACTTGACGCCGAATTTGACTTACCAAGAGATTCCGATTCAGATTCTGGATCGCACAGTTAGAGTATTGAGGAACAAAGAGATCGGCATCGTTAAAGTCCTTTGGAGGAACCATTTGATAGAGGAAGCTACATGGGAACCAGAGGATGAGATGAGAGAGAAGTATCCTGAGTTGTTCGTGCAGTGACGTCAATTTCGCGGACGAAATTCCTCTAAGGAGGGGAGATTGTAATAGCCGAGCCCGGTGTACGGTACGGTTTAAGCTTTACTTGTTATTTGGGTTATGATTTAGATGTTTAGAGTTGTGTTTTGGGCTATAGTATTGTTGGTTAATGTTATCTTGAGGTATTAGATGTTGTTGATTGTTCGTTTCAGCATTTCGGATTGATTTTAGTTGATTTAGTACTGTTCATTGCCGAAGCAAGAGTGCACCCGCGCTCTTAGAGGAGTGCCCCCGCGGTGTACTATTCATCATTTTGGATTTGGAAGGCCGTGGCATCACCGCACCCGCGGCAGTGTAAGCACCTCACCCGCGGTGAGACCGCACCCGCGGTAATTGTAGCACCGCACCCGCGGTGATCGTGCATGGGATTTTTGTTGGAATGCCGTGAGCTTAGCGCACCCGCGGTGCTTGTGTAACCGCACCCGCGGTGTAAGTATGGGCGAGATATTTAGTACCTTTTTGATTGAGTTGACTTCATTTCTACCTTATCTTATCTTCTTTTTCGAGATTTCCTCTCTAGTTCCAAGGGTTTTCATCCATTTCAATTGCTTCCTACCTTTGATTCTTGGAGTTATTTGGAATTCCGGCTTGAGATTGTCGTTCTCCGTGGTATAAGGAAGCTTAGGTAAGTTTTTGGTGCGATTCTATTAAGGTTTTGAGTTAAGGGTTGACTTGGGCTTGATGTTTGAGTTGGTTAATGGATTATTTGACTTGTATTTGTGGATATAGAGTTGATTTTGGTGTTGTTTATGGATTATTGTTGTAGGTGGTGTACCAAGAGCTAAGTTTGAGGTGTTCTATTGGTTTGTAAGTGGAATTTCATCCTTTTTGCTCACATGATATTATATGTATTGTGTTTTAAAGGTTTCAAAGTTATTCCCTTCCATTGATTCATTGTTACGTATTGATTTCATTGATTATCTATTGGAGGCATTGTATGTCTCACTATTATTAAAAAGGGAATACAAAAGATAGAGATTGCGAAACGACGGCTTTAAATGCTATTTAGAGTTCAAATGTTTTATTGGATTGATTTATCATAGTCAGAGCATTGCATGCAATTAGATGATCATCGACCATAGGCTTTTATCCCCTCACAGTTATCGATTTATATCGATGGGATATTTGCAACCACAGACAGAGATACTATTGATATCAATCCAACCATAGAAAAGAGAATACCATCTTATTGCTATCTTATTGATATGCTATTGCTACAGTTATTGCTACAGTATTCATGTTTCAGAGTTGATGGTATTTATGATTTCAAAGTCATGTTTTACAGAGTATATTGTATCATTGCTATGTTAGAGTTCCACTTGCTGAGATTTATTCTCATTCCAGTTATTTCATGTGATGCAGATCAGAGTGGCGGCCCGGGACGTTGACTGTGGATTGGGGTCATATGTATACACCGTTGGAAGGAAGATTTTGGCATGATCATAAGAATGATTGTTTTGTATTTTGTATGTCATTTGAATGATCATGTGATTATTTTGTAAACATTTTTATGAAATGTACTTTGAAACTCCTTCCATATTTAAAAGAAAATTTTATTTCCGCTGTATTTTTAATGTTACGGGTCAGGGTGTCACAAGCAGGCACAGGATGCACCTGATGATGTTGTGGCAGGTAACTGCTTTATTTCTGGTTATCCTGCACATGTATTGATAGACACTGGTGCATCATATACATTTATATCTGAGCGATTTGCATTAAGTCATGCATTGCCTATTGAGTCATTGTCTGTGGTAGTGTCTGTCTCTTCTCCGTTGGGGACATGTTTGATGTCAGTAAAGTCTGTTAAATCTTGTATACTACAGTTTGATGGGCATGGAATTGAGTTAGACTGTATTGTGCTGGGGATATCTGATTTTGATTGTATTATCGGTATCGATATGTTGACCAAGTACAGGGCTACAGTCGATTGTTTCCACAAGATTGTAAGATTCATACCTGAAATGGCTGAGGAGTGGAAATTTTATGGTAAGGGTTCTCGAGCTAGAATTCCTTTGATATCTGCGATGGATATGACTCGATTATTGCGGAAAAGAGCGGATGGATTCCTTGTGTATTCAGTTGATTTACTGAAACGAGCCCATAATCGGCGGACTTGCCAATGGTGTGTGAGTTTGCTGATGTCTTTCCAGATGAGATTCCTGGATTGCCTCCTATTCGAGAGATAGACTTCAGCATTGAGTTGATGCCAGGTACAGTTCCGATATCTAGAGCTCCATACCGAATGGCACCAATTGAGTTGAAAGAATTGAAAGAACAGTTGGAGGATTTACTGGCCAAGGGGTATATTAGACCGAGTGTGTCCCCTTGGGGTGCTCCAGTACTATTTGTTCGAAAGAAAGAGGGTTCGATGAGACTTTGTATCGACTACCGGCAACTGAACAAGGCAACGGTAAAGAATAAATATCCCTTGCCTCGCAATGATGATCTGTTTGATCAGTTTCAGGATTCATCTGTATATTCCAAGATTGATCTGAGATCTGGATATCATCAGTTGAGAGTCAGGGATTCTGATATCTCAAAGACAGCATTCAGGACCACGTATGGACACTAATAATTTATTGTCATGCTATTTGGGTTGACGAATGCACCAGCTGTATTTATGGGATAGATGAACCGTTTTTCCATAAATATCTGGATGATTTTTGTAATGACCCTAATTCTTATTTTGAATGAAGTATTAATTAAGACATAATTAATGAGTTGTAAATTAAGTATTATTAAAGAATTGATAATTCGGGATTAAGCTGTTGGTATCCACCGAATTTTAAATGGATAACCCGACCTACTTCGGATTACATTATCTCGAGAAATCCAACTAGACCAATGAGATTCTGACACGTGGCAGATAAGATTGGTTCGGATTTTCTGGAATAGTGCGGATGCAGCCTATAAATGGAAGCCGAATCTTTTGTTTCCTTCACCGCATTCTTCAGAGAGAGTTCTAATTGTACCTTAGATTTTCTAGCCAGTTTCTAGGGCACTTTGGTGTCGGGAAGTTTCGGAGCTAGTGTCGACTCGAGGAGGGTCGGTGAACTGAGATCGAGACATCATCAGCGGGCTGACGACGGACGCAGGTATAATCCTAAATCCTAAAATAGTGATTTAAGGATCATTAGGGAGATCTTTGTAGCATGTTTGATCTCGTTTCTTAGTGATTTCTTTATGTTGGTATTGTCTAGGTTCAGAGCTTTCTGTCAGATTGTTTTAGTGAGGTACGTGATGTACTGACTGAGATATCCAAACGTAGTATACACACTTATATGCTGCATATTTATCTGTTGCATGATACATGTTTTACTGCTTTGGCATATTATGCATGACATATCATGTTGAGCCTGATATCTTTTGAGATATACCTCATTTGTTGGGGCCGCTCAGCCCTATTCTGTATTGTGGACGATGGGGCATCGAGAGCGACAGTGTCCGACGGGACCTGTGGGCTCTGATGACCTGGACATTGTAGTTCCACGTCTTGATGATGAGTGTGGGAGCCAAAACATGCCTAGGGTAGATCAGAAACTACACACTCAGGCGCCTCTAGACTGTGCATGAGATTCTTGACTTGATCCTTGATATCCGAGCATATTGCATTTTGCATGCATCATATCAGTTTGTATACTCGTACATTCTCGTATTGGGCGATTGTCGCTCACGTCCTTGTTTTCATCTTGGGCACTCCATTCCATGGGGCAGGTCTTAGGTTGGACGGTTCGGACGACCAGGGCAGTGGCTAGAGCAGTTGGGTTTTCGGTGGTGATCCAGTGGAGGTTTTCTGTGGTTTATAGTTTTCTCGTTCAGAATCATGTATTTGTTATGGTTGTATTAATGTTTAAGACTGTCGTTATTGTTTTGTTTTCATTTGGGTTGTAAGATGATTAAGTATTTGGTTTCCGCTGTTTAACTGTTGGTATTAAGTTTAATGTTGCATGTTTATTAGTCTGTTTAGTAGTGGCTCGGGTAAGGGCGCTACATTTGTTGGTATCAGAGCATGCAAAGATTTTTGGGACATTAGTAATTCTATTTTGAGGATTTAGAAGTTGATTTTAGTTTCCTTTCAGATGTTAGGAGATGGAAGCAGTCACTATAGTGTGGGACATGGCCGTTATGGTGACGATGAAGCTGGCCGAGAACATCGTCGTAGAGATCGTGACGGAAGGCGTCACCGAGATCATGATGAAAGGAGACGTAGGAACCGTGTCAACATTATGGATTTCATGAAGATTGGACCTCCACCGTTGACCGGAGATGAGAATGCTGATGTTGCTGAAGCTTGGGTTGATATCATGGAGCAGTGTTTTCGAGTGTTGCACTATGACGAGGATGAGAAGATAGAGGTTGCTGATTTCACGATCCAAGGAAAAGCTCGGAAATGGTGGAAACATGTTTCTGCCATTCTAGTTCAGCAGCATGGGCGGATTCGTTGGGAAAATTTCCGTCAGGCCTTCATCAATCATCACTTTCTGCCAGCTCTTCGTCAGGCGAAGGAAATGGAACTGTTGACCATTAAGCAAGGAGATTCGAACATTGAGGATTATCAGAAGCGTTTTACGGATCTGTTGCCGTACGCTCCTCACATCAGTGAGAATTCTGTAGCAAAATATTATCATTTTTTTAATGGTTTGAACCAGGAGATTTTTGATCGGGTTTCTGTCTGTGATGATCCTACTTCGTACGAAGGATTAGTGAATCGTTGTCGTAAAGCCAAGATCAGTATTGCTAGGAGGAAGGCTATTCAAGCTAGCAAAAGTTCTAGTTCGTTGGGACCAAGGGGTCAGTCTTTCAAGAAGTCTGCATCTTCTTCTTCTTCCGGTTCTGGAGGAGTACACAGCTTTGGTAGGAAAAAGATGCAATGTGGCCACTGCGGAGGCAATCACCCGACGGAGAATTGTCGAAGAGCAACAGGTGCATGTTTCAATTGTGGTGGTTTTGGTCACATGAAGAGGGATTGCCCTAATTTGGAGAATCAAAGTGGAGGCGGAGGTTCTATGACAGGGTCTTACAGTGGAAAACAGTCTGAGGCCACTGTTCAACAGAAAGGTTTTCCTGCTCAAGGTTCTCGTCGTGGAGGAATATCTCAAGGATCTCACCAACGCCCAGGAGTTCAGGGGCAAGTGTTTGCCCTAAACCGAGAACAAGCTGAAGATCATAACGAGAGAGTCATTGCAAGTAATTTTCTTTTATGTGGTATTCCTGCATATGTATTGATTGACACTGGGGCATCACATTCATTCATAGCATCAACGTTTGTTAAGAAGCATAAACTACCCTACGTGTCATTAGATGTTTTGTTGTCGGTGTCTACACCGATGGGACAAGAGGTTTTAGCTAAGCGACTTGTAGTAGACTGTTTGCTAGAGTTTGAGGGAAATTACTTGTCTGCCAATTTGATGATGTTGGATATGGAAGATTTCGATTGTATTATGGGAATCGACCTATTGACTAAGTATAGAGCGACGGTGGATTGTTATCAACGTCTCGTTCAGTTTCGTCTAGAAGGAGACGAGAATTGGTTCTTCTTTGGTGAGGGAGCTCGACCTCCAATGCCAGTAGTGTATGCTGTAAAGGCACAACGAGCTTTAGCAAAAGGAGGAGAAGGATACCTCATTTATGTTGTTGACGTATCAAAGGATGTAATCGACGCGAAGAACATTCCAGTTTTCAATGAATTTCATGATGTTTTCCCCGATGAAATTCCTGGATTTCCTCCAGAGAGGGAAGTGGAAGCGGAGATAAAGTTGGTACCAGGAACCGCACCTATCTCCAGAGCGCTGATAGGACTCGTTTTTACGTGTTTTTAGTGTTGTTTTCGAGTCGCATTCATGCATCATATTAGTTTGTTTTAGTTTAATTTAGCATTTTTCTATCATTATTTAGCATATGGCTGATCTCGTGTATTTTGTGGTTGTTTTGTAGGAATTGGACCGAAAAGTGGGATTTTATTTGGCACAGCAGCGAAGAGATCTCGCTAGGGCGGTCAAAAGTGACCGCCCCAACGAGAATTTTAATCCAGCCGAGGAGCATTTGCGCGAACCTCTCGCTAGGGCGGTCAAAAGTGACCGCCCCAGCGAGACCAGAGACATGGCCAAGGATTTTAATTCGAGAACCACTCGCCCCAGCGGTAAAAGGTGGTCGCCCTAGCGAGCGACGAGATCAAAGAAGATTTGTTTCCAAGTTTTGTGGACTCTATTCTACACCTAACCTAATACACGAGATTGGGCGCCATTTTTTCAGTCGGACACCATATTTTTCCATCACTTTTCTTGGGAGGAAGGCTAGGAGCAAAGAGATTTCGAAGACATCGAGATTTCCAAGCGTCGTGGCCGTCATCCATCGTCAACCTTAGTATTTTAATTATTCAGTTTTTATTTCTTAGATTGTTGTTGATTTCTAGCATGAATTTTAGTGGCATCACATCGTCAACCCCGTACTCGTTGTTGAACATTATTTAGCGACGTTTTTATGAGTGATTTGTTTATGCTTTTGTGCTCTCTTATTTCAATTGGAGTCTAGCTAACTTCCTTTGATTATTTCATGTTGTTGATGATTTCGATAGAATAATTGACAATAGGATCGAATAGTATAGACCACGGATTTACAATTTTAGTAGATATACGGAATTGGATACGTGTCGATAGTGATAATTCACCCGGATGAAAGCTAGCGGGTTCCATAGAACGTAATGCAATCGTGAACTGTTAAATAATTGAGGATACTTGATTACTGCATGTTTATGATTAGTATTAATATAGCTCGACAGAGTATATTGATTAGTCTAGGGAATTCCGTCGAAGGCACGAGTAAAAGTCGAGTATAATTGTTTAAACACGAGTGGTAGGTGAACTGATAATTCCTGACAAATTCGTCTCTCATTTGATTTTCATCCAATTTAATCATTGATTTCTTGATTATTTGTTCTTGCACTTTAATTATTTCAGTTATTGAATTCACTTTAGTTTAATCACCAACTCAATCTATCGTTGCTGAAGAAATTTACTTGAAAATAAAGATATTGTAACGCAGTCCTCGTGGATCGATACTCGTATTCACTTACGTTTATTATAACTTGACTATCGTGCACTTGTGATATTTTAAATCGAGCTTTCATTTATAAAACAAATTTTGGGACTATTCACTGTGCAAGTTTTGCTCGACCAAGTTTTTGGTGCCGTTGTCGGGGACTGTTGATTCACAATTTTTTATTTTTCATTTAAATTCTTTAGTATTATTTATTTCATTATTATTTGATACTCTCATTGTGTTGCAGATTTTTCTTGTGGTGCATGCCAAGATCACTTGACGTGGAGCTTGAATTTGACCCTGAAATCGAAAGAACTTTCCGCAGGCGAAGACAGCAACAAAGACTCAAAGAACAGATAGAAAGACACGAGCAAGAACGTGGAGAGGAACAGCGTGACAATAGACAAGTTGAGATACCACGGCGCATTCCAATGTTGGATTATGCACAACCGTCTCTTGATGGAGCACGTCCAAGCATCGTGAGACCAGTCATCCGAGCTAACCAGTTTGAGATCAAGCCAGCTATCATTCAGATGATTCAAAACACTGTTCAATTTGGGGGAAGTGCACTTGACGACCCTAATTCTCATATAGCTGATTTCCTTGAAATGTGCGATACGTTTAAGTTTAATGCTGTGTCTGATGATGCTGTTCGTTTGCGTTTATTTCCATTTTCACTAAGAGATAAAGCTAAGGCGTGGTTAAACTGTTTGCCTGTAGGGTCTATCACTACATGGGAGGATATGGCGAAGGCATTCCTGATCAAGTACTTTCCTCCGTCGAAGACTATGAAGCTGAGAGCCGACATTACTACTTTTGCTCAATATGAGCTAGAGTCACTTTACGAGGCATGGGAGCACTATAAGGACTTGTTGAGGAGATGTCCCCACCACGAGCTACCTCTTGGGTTAGTTGTTCAAACTTTCTACTACGGTCTGCTTACTTCTAACCGTACTATGATAGATGCTGCTGCCTGTGGTAACTTACTGAGAAAGACGGCTGAGGAAGGATATGAGTTATTAGAGGAGATGGCTGCTAGTAGCTATCAGCCTCAGTCTGATAGGCAGAGACGAGGTGCTGGAGTTAATCAAGTTACTGATTTGTCTGCGGTGTCAGCACAGTTAGAGGCTTTGAACAGAAAGATTGATGGGATGAGTGCGAGTGGATCGGCTATGCGTCTGCAAGAGATTTTCTGTGATAAGTGTGGAGGTGAGCATGACGTGCAGGATTGCCAAGACGGAAATCCATTCTATGTGCCTGAAGGAGCACCGGTAAAACAAGTGGTATTCCAGAACCGTCCAAGAAATGACCCGTATTCAAACACATATAATCCGGGATGGAGGAATCACCCAAACTTTTCATGGGGAGGTCAAAACAACCATAATCGCCAGCAAAGAGGTCCACCATATGGGATGCACCAAGGGTTCAAGCAAGAACCGCCTCGGGAGGAGAAATCTAATTTAGAGCAAATGATGACTAAATTCATTTCTGCGACGGAGACGAGATTTCAGAACCAGGATGCATCCATAAAGGGGTTAGAGACTCAAATTGGGCAATTGGCTAAGTTGATTGCTAACAGGGAGCAAGGAGCTTTGCCAAGCAACATGGAAACTAACCCGAAGGAACATGTGAAGGCGGTGGAATTGCGCAGTGGAAAAGCACTTGAGTCTAATGAGAAAAAAAACAAGCAAGGTGAGGATGAGGTGGGACATCAAGGAGGTAAGTCTTCTAACTCTACATTTACACCTATTGCACCGAATAAAATTGTTATCCCCCCACCTTTTCCTGCAGCAATGAAAAAAGCTAAGATAGATGCACAATTTGGTAAATTTCTTGAGATATTCAAAAAACTGCATATTAACATTCCGTTTGCTGATGCTTTATTGAATATGCCAAGTTATGCAAAATTCTTGAAAGATATTTTGGCGAATAAGCGGAAGCTAGAAGATCATATGACTGTGAACTTGACTGAAAATTGCTCCGCTTTAGTTCAAAACAAGATGCCTCCAAAGCAAAAAGATCCAGGGAGTTTCTCTATACCTTGCATTATTGGTGATATTAATTTTCATAAAGCTCTATGTGATCTTGGTGCGAGTATTAATTTGATGCCCTATTCTGTGTTTAGGAGACTGGGATTGGGTGAACCCAAGCCAACTAGGATGTCATTGCAGCTGGCTGACAGATCTGTCAAGTATCCACGTGGGATTATCGAAGATGTCTTGGTGAAAGTGGATAAGTTTATTTTTCCTGCAGATTTTGTAGTACTTGACATGGAGGAAGATTTAGAGATGCCTTTAATCCTAGGGAGACCATTTCTGGCTACAAGGAAAGCACTGATTGATGTTGACGAGGGAAAATTGAGACTGAGAGTTGGAGAAGAAGAAATTATTTTTGATGTCTTTAATACTCTCAAGCACACAATGCACAATGATAGTTGTTTTCGTGTTGATGTCTTAGATTCTCTCGTTTGTGATTTTGTGCAGGATGGATTGCAAGAGCCATTGGAGGCCACTCTCACTACGGAAAAGCAGGAGGACGAGTTAGACGAGGAAAAGATGGAGATGGTAGCTCACTTGAATGCCATTCCACCTTGGAGAAAGCAAGTGAGGCTTCGACTAGAGGAATTGGGAGACAGAAAAGATTTAATGCCTCAAAAGTCGAGCCTAGAGGAGCCACCTACTTTGGAGCTCAAACCACTACCTCCACATCTCAAGTACGTATATCTAGGAGAAAATAATAAACTGCCTGTTATTATTTCCTCTTCTTTGACAGATGATATGGAGAGTAAGCTCTTAGGAGTCCTTAAGGAGCATAGAGGAGCATTCGCTTGGAAAGTTGCGGACATCAAGGGGATAAGTCCTTCGATCTGCATGCACAAAATTCTGATGGAGGATAAATACTCACCCCTAGCACAACCTCAAAGGAGACTCAATCCAAAGATACAAGAGGTAGTAAAAGCTGAAACGATCAAACTTCTGGATGCAGGTATTATCTATCCTATCTCTGATAGTGCGTGGGTAAGTCCTGTACAATGTGTGCCGAAAAAGGGTGGGATTACTGTTATTACCAATGAAAAAAATGAGTTGATTCCCACTAGAACTGTTACGGGTTGGCGTGTGTGCATGGATTATAGGAAATTAAATGATGCAACCCGTAAAGATCACTTTCCGTTGCCATTTATTGATCAAATGATTGAACGATTAGCCGGTCATGAATTTTACTGTTTTTTGGATGGATATTCGGGATACAATCAAATCACAATTGCACCCGAGGACCAAGAGAAAACTACTTTCACTTGCCCTTATGGTACTTTTGCGTTTAGACGTATGCCCTTTGGTCTATGCAATGCACCTGCTACATTTCAAAGATGCATGACCGCTATCTTTCATGACATGATTGAGAATTTTCTTGAACTTTTTATGGATGATTTCTCCATTTTTGGCTCTTCATTTAATGAATGTTTAGAGAATTTAAACTTGGTGCTTATTAGATGTGAAGAAAGCAATTTGGTGTTAAATTGGGAGAAGTGTCATTTCATGGTGCAAGAGGGGATTGTGTTAGGACACAAGGTGTCGGAGAATGGAATCGAGGTAGACAAGGCCAAGGTGGAAGTAATCAAAAATCTACCACCACCTGCATCGATAAAGGGAGTCAGAAGTTTCCTAGGCCATGCGGGTTTTTATAGGTGTTTTATTAAGGATTTTTCTAAAATTGCTAAGCCTTTATTCTCTTTGTTGATGAAAGATGTTGAGTTTAAGTTTGATTCTACTTGTCTGCAGGCATTCGAAATACTCAAGGAGAGCTTGGTGACAGCACCTGTTCTGACTGCCCCTGATTGGGAGTTACCGTTTGAGGTGATGTGCGATGCTAGTGATACAGCTGTTGGTGCGGTGCTAGGTCAAAGGAAGAACAAGGTATTTCATACCATCTATTATGCAAGTAAGACCTTAAATGATGCTCAATTGAATTACGCTACTACTGAAAAGGAATTACTTGCTATAGTATTTGCTTTTGAGAAATTTCATTCATACCTTGTTCTGTCTAAAGTGATTGTGTATACAGATCATTCTGCCCTAAAATACTTGCTTGCTAAGAAAGATGCGAAACCTAGGTTAATTAGGTGGATTTTACTATTGCAAGAATTTGATCTCGAGATTCGAGATAAAAAGGGTGTAGAAAATGTGGTTGCTGATCATCTGTCTAGGCTTGAGGATGTTAGAATTAATGGCGTTGATACTGATATAGATGACTGGTTCCCTGATGAGCAATTGTTTGAGGTGAATGCGTGCCCTTGGTATGCCAATGTTGCAAATTTTCTTGTCACTGGCACACCTCCCCCAAATTTATCGTTTCACCAAAGAAAGAAATTCTTTTCTGACGTGAAATATTATTTTTGGGAGGAACCATTTTTGTTTAAGATCTGTGCAGATGCCATGATAAGGAGATGTGTAGCGGAGGAGGAAACCAGTCAAATTCTGAACCACTGCCATGACCGTGAGGTAGGTGGTCACTTTGGACCCATACGGACGGCATCTAAGGTACTTGAATGTGGCTTCTATTGGCCAACTCTTTTTAAGGATGCTCGTTTGTATGTTCTCAATTGTGATAGATGCCAACGCACAGGTAATATTTCTAACCGTCATGAGATGCCTTTGAATAATATTATTGAGTGTGAAATATTTGATGTGCGGGGGATTGATTTTATGGGTCCTTTTCCTGCTTCTTTTGCAAAGAAATTTATTTTGGTGACAGTGGAGTATGTGTCGAAATGGGTGGAGGCAGAGGCTTGTGCCACGAATGATGCACAAGTGGTGTTAAAATTTTTGAAGAAACACATTTTTAATCGATTTGGTACACCACGTGCAATCATAAGTGATGGTGGCACCCATTTTGCAATAAAATTTTTGATAAACTATTGGGCAAATATGGTGTCACCCACAAAGTTTCCACTCCATACCATCCCCAAACTAGTGGACAAGTTGAAGTGTCCAATCGAGAGATTAAGAGGATTCTAGAGAAGACAGTGAATGTGAATAGAAAAGACTGGTCCATTCGGTTTGATGATGCTTTGTGGGCTTATCGTACTGCTTTTAAAACACCTATAGGCACTACACCATATAGGTTACTTTTTGGTAAAGCATGTCATCTACCCGTAGAATTAGAGCATAGAGCATACTGGGCGACCAAGGCACTAAACTTTGATTTTGCTCTTGCAGGTGAAAAACGGTTGCTTCAGTTGAATCAGTTAGACGAGTTTCGAGGAAAAGCGTATGATCTTGCACTATCTTACAAGGAACGCACCAAACGAGCCCATGATAAACACATTGTAAGAAGGGAGTTCAAAGTGGGTGAGGCGGTGCTGTTATACAATTCTCGCTTGCGACTTTTTCCGGGCAAGCTGAAGTCCAGATGGTCAGGACCATTCATCATAGCCGAGGTGTTCCCATCAGGTGCAGTGGTGTTGCATGATGGCAAGGAAGGGACGTTTACTGTGAACGCCCAAAGATTAAAGCACTATATTGGTGGCACAATTGAGCCACAAATTGGAGTCACTCGGCTCCATGACAGTCGTTGAGGACACGGGTGAAAAGTCGAGCTCTAGACTATAAATTGAGAACTGCTTCTTCTCCTTTTTATTCTTTTTCCTTTATTCCTTCATCGTATCATTTGCATTTAGGTAGTTGCATGGCATGGCATTCATTGTTCTTATTTATTTTTTCGAGAGTATCTCGCTAGGGCGGTCAAAAACCGACCGCCCCAGCGAGACGTCGTTTTTTTTCAAAAACATAGCCACCGAGAAAGCCTCGCTCGGGCGGTCACTTTTGACCGCCCCAACGAGTGAATTTTTTTTAAAAAAAATTGGTTTTCCTCGCGAACACTTCTCGCTAGTGACCGCCCCAGCGAGTGAATTTTTTTTTAAAAAAAATTGGTTTTCCTAGCGAACACTTCTCGCTAGGGCGGTCACTTTTGACCGCCCCAGCGAGTGAGTTTTTTTAAAAATTGGTTTTCCTGGCGAACACTCCTCGCTAGGGCGGTCACTTTTGACCGCCCCAGCGCGCCCTCATATTTTTCAAACAGTCTGTCACCGAAAACCACTCGCTAGGGCGGACACTTTTGACCGCCCTAGCGAGTCGCGCATATTTAAAAAGCTGCGTCGCGTTTTTTTCTTTCCCACTCGCAAACCCTCGCCTCCCTTCTCGATTTTCGGCGCCTCCTCCGTCTTTGAAGCTCAAATCTTCTTGTTTTGTGATATTTTCAGGAAAAGACTCGATCTTGGTTGCTACACTCCACCGGGACGCGTTTACACTACAATTTCTTCTACTCCGGTCATCTTCCAAGGATTCCGGCGAACTTCGAAAATTTTCCGGCGACTTCAGACTCTTTGCACTCCCATCTCGACATGGCACCTAAACGGTCTAAGGTAACTCACGGTGCCTCTAGTTCTCGTTCGACTCCGTCTAATTTTGTTAATGAGAAAGCTCGGGAGCGGTTTGAGCATGCTAAACTACATAGAAAACCAATCCCTGAGCGAGGGTTTACTACATCTGTTATTAGTGATTTTCCGGAAGTCTTAGTAGAGGGACGAGGGTGGAGTAATTTCTTAGCACAACCGAATGCCGCAGTGATTCCGGTTGTGCGTGAATTCTATGCCAATGCTCCGGAGCGGAGTGAGCCTAAGGCATCTGTGCGGGGGCGTCTAGTCCCGTATGATTCGAGAACTATCAATGACTTGCTGGGTTTACCGTCGGTCGATGACTCTGAGTTTCAGGCGTGGGTGCTCAAGCCGGACTATGATTTAATTATTTGCACGCTCTGCTATCCGGGCACCACGTGGAAACAGCCGGGGACGTATACGGTTTTTCTTGAAAAATTTTTGAGAGTGGACGCGGCAATGTGGTATGCGTTTCTATCTAAGAGATTGATGCCGGTCGGGCATACGAGTGATGTCCAGCGTGAGCGGGCGGTTGTTCTGTATGCCATCCAGACTGGGATGGCGATTGATGTGGGCAGACTCATCTTTGGACAGCTCAACATGTGCATACACAGCAGCAATTTGGCGTTTTATTTTCCGACGATCGTGACTGAGTTATGTGCCCGAGCGGGGGTGATATTTGCGAATGATGATGAGTGGCTACCACCGATGAGAGCTATTGATGACGCTCTTTATCGATCCAAGAGGGAGAAGAGGCAGGCAGAGCTGCCCGAGGATGTATTTTTCGAGTATGGGGGCGCAGCTCAACCACCTCCGGCTTTAGGACATGCACTGCCTCCTCCGCAGCCACGCCGCCGTGCCATGCGAGATCGCATCAACGAATTGGGCGCTTGGGCCACTTACCAGACTGAGTATCAGGCCGTCAATCAAGCTCATATTCAGAACGTCGAGTACTTGGTACAGGGGATCTCAACGCATTTGGGCATCGACACATCCGGCCTGCCACCACCACCCGCATACCCGCCACCCTTCCAGTTCCAGTACCATTATCCTATGCCGCCACCAGCTGACGAGGGAGTCCCACCACCTGAGCATGACGAGGATGAGGAGTTCTGATCAGGGGAGTTCACTGTTTCCCCTTTCTTTTTATTTTTATTTTGTTTGTTTTGTCATTGCATTTGCATTCATTCGTTTTTATGTTTTTGGTCTTTGTTTCGTTTTGTGCTATGAGGGCATGGCACAACTCTAGTATGAGGGGGTGGGTAGATTGTTTTGGTTGTTTAGTTAATTGGTTATTGTTTTGATTGTTTAGTTAATTGGTTTAGTTTCGTTGCATTTCTGTTGTTTGGTGTCGTTTATGTTGGTTTCTTTTGTTGGGTGTCGTTTATGGTGAGAAGCCATCGTTTATGAGCCAATGATGATTTGAATTGATAGGCTACAAAAGAGTTGATTGGGTCATGTCGTGAATGATACTCTTGATTGTTAAAGCATGAATTTTGGTACAAAATTTGAACCTTTTAAGCACACATGTGTGGGGACTAGAACTTTGTAGGAATAAGGGTGAAATTTGAAAATTTTGTGAGGTTAGCTTGAACGGCACCATTTATGAGTTGATTTGGCATGTAAACCCGTGAAAACAAGTCGCTAATTGGGACCTTGAATGAGAAAATTTGATTTGCCTTGAACTTTACATTTACCTCTTTTCCATTGCACTGAATTACAATGTCATACTCCTAACCAGCCGTGATCCAAAGTATTATATTCTTAGCCTAGGGAGTACATGTGTGAAAATTGTGCAATTAAAAAATTATAAAAAAAAAAAAAAAAAAGAAGGAGATGTAAGGTGAGGGGGAGCCGAAATAAAAGGAATGAAATTCTATTCCTAGGCTAAAAGTTGGAGATGTAAGGAGACGAGGAAAGTCAGACGAAAAGTCTTGACGATTGCACAATGAAAATGATCGGTGTACTCCCAACTTTTAGCCACTTGAGCTTATTTTCCTTCTTTTCGACACCCTTATCTGTACTTAAAAGCTGAATAAAGTTCAATTTGTGGCTAGTGATGAATGGACACGGGGATGCATGCTAGTGAGACTTGTATTGAAGTGTTAATTGAGTGACTCGCATGATTTGATAATTGAACTATTTGAAGTGCGAATGACTAGACCCATCATGACACACACACACGTTCAAATTAGTGTCGAAATTTATGTGTAGATGAGAATGAGTATTCGGTTGCGATTTGACTTGATTGGTTATGGGAAAGTAAACTGAGGCATGAACATAAACGTTGTTAAATCACCATTGACATTTACTCGTGTTTTTTTTTCCTTGGTTGAGTTTTCTTTTTGTGTTTGTTGAGTTTGTTAGAATCTCGTGCTTTAACCTATTTTACTCGAGGGCGAGCAAAAGGTTAGTATGAGGGGGTTGATAGGACTCGTTTTTACGTGTTTTTAGTGTTGTTTTCGAGTCGCATTCATGCATCATATTAGTTTGTTTTAGTTTAATTTAGCATTTTTCTATCATTATTTAGCATATGGCTGATCTCGTGTATTTTGTGGTTGTTTTGTAGGAATTGGACCGAAAAGTGGGATTTTATTTGGCACAGCAGCGAAGAGATCTCGCTAGGGCGGTCAAAAGTGACCGCCCCAGCGAGAATTTTAATCCAGCCGAGGAGCATTTGCGCGAACCTCTCGCTAGGGCGGTCAAAAGTGACCGCCCCAGCGAGACCAGAGACATGGCCAAGGATTTTAATTCGCGAACCACTCGCCCCAGCGGTAAAAGGTGGTCGCCCTAGCGAGCGACGAGATCAAAGAAGATTTGTTTCCAAGTTTTGTGGACTCTATTCTACACCTAACCTAATACACGAGATTGGGCGCCGTTTTTTCAGTCGGACACCATATTTTTCCATCACTTTTCTTGGGAGGAAGGCTAGGAGCAAAGAGATTTCGAAGACATCGAGATTTCCAAGCGTCGTGGCCGTCATCCATCGTCAACCTTAGTATTTTAATTATTCAGTTTTTATTTCTTAGATTGTTGTTGATTTCTAGCATGAATTTTAGTGGCTAAACTCTAGATTTGTTGGGATTTGAGGGGATCCTACCCCGTACTCGTTGTTGAACATTATTTAGCGACGTTTTTATGAGTGATTTGTTTATGCTTTTGTGCTCTCTTATTTCAATTGGAGTCTAGCTAACTTCCTTTGATTATTTCATGTTGTTGATGATTTCGATAGAATAATTGACAATAGGATCGAATAGTATAGACCACGGATTTACAATTTTAGTAGATATACGGAATTGGATACGTGTCGATAGTGATAATTCACCCGGATGAAAGCTAGCGGGTTCCATAGAACGTAATGCAATCGTGAACTGTTAAATAATTGAGGATACTTGATTACTGCATGTTTATGATTAGTATTAATATAGCTCGACAGAGTATATTGATTAGTCTAGGGAATTCCGTCGAAGGCACGAGTAAAAGTCGAGTATAATTGTTTAAACACGAGTGGTAGGTGAACTGATAATTCCTGACAAATTCGTCTCTCATTTGATTTTCATCCAATTTAATCATTGATTTCTTGATTATTTGTTCTTGCACTTTAATTATTTCAGTTATTGAATTCACTTTAGTTTAATCACCAACTCAATCTATCGTTGCTGAAGAAATTTACTTGAAAATAAAGATATTGTAACGCAGTCCTCGTGGATCGATACTCGTATTCACTTACGTTTATTATAACTTGACTATCGTGCACTTGCGATATTTTAAATCGAGCTTTCATTTATAAAACAAATTTTGGGACTATTCACTGGGCAAGTTTTGCTCGACCAAGCGCCTTATAGATTGGCACCAACAGAGATGAAAGAGTTGAAACAACAGTTACAAGATCTTCTTGAAAAAGGGTACATTAGACCCAGTGTGTCTCCCTGGGGAGCACCAGTGTTGTTCGTTGAAAAGAAGGATGGGTCTATGCGGCTTTGCATAGATTATCGGCAGTTGAACCGAGTAATAGTTAAGAATAAATATCCGTTAGCACGGATTGATGATTTTTTTGATCAACTGCATGGGATTTCAGTGTACTCGAAGATCGATTTATGGTCTGGATATCATCAACTTCGAGTTCATCAACGTGATATCCCCAAGACTGCATTTCGAACAAGGTATGGGCATTACGAGTTTCTAGTGATGCCGTTTGGTTTGACGAATGCTCCAGCAGTATTTATGGATTTGATGATCCGAGTATTCCAGGAGTATCTTGACAAGTTTGTCATTGTCTTTATTGATGACGTACTGGTATACTCTCGTAGCCTTGAAGAGCATGCACAACATTTAAGGATTGTGTTGCTAACCTTAAGGAATCACCAACTGTATGCTTAGTTGAACAAGTGCGAGTTTTGGCTCGACAGAGTTGTCTTCTTGGGACATGTTATATCCAAAGATGGGATATCAGTGGATCCTAGCAAGATCGAAGCAGTGTTGAGTTGGGCACGACCAGAATCAGCTCAAGAGATAAGAAGTTTTCTAGGTTTGGCAGGTTATTACCGGAGATTCATTTCAGGATTTTCTCAGATTGCCAAACCATTGACTCAACTGACCTGTAAGAATGTGCAGTTCGAATGGACTCATGATTGTGAAAATAGTTTCAATGAACTACGTCAATGTTTGACAACTGCACCAGTTTTAGCCCTGCCATCTGGATCAGGAGGGTACATTTTGTACACTGACGCATCACTTCAAGGACTTGGGTGCGTTTTAACCCAGAATGGTCATGTGATTGCATATGCATCCAGACAGTTGAAGAAGCATGAAGAGAATTATCCAGTTCATGATCTGGAATTGGCAGCGATTGTGTTTGCTTTGAAGATTTTGCGACATTATCTCTATGGAGAGAGATTTGGGATCTTTACATATCACAAGAGTTTGAAGTATATCTTTACTCAAGCAGAGTTGAAGATGCGCCAAAGAAGATGGATGGATTTGTTAAAGGATTATGATTGCGAAATCAAGTATCATCCAGGATCAGCGAATCTTACAGCTAATGCTCTTAATCGCAAGGTGAGATTATCTGCACTTCAGACAAGTTTCATATCAATTGTAATCCAAGATTGTTATTCTCTGGGATTTCACTTCCGTCATAAGAAAGGAATGGACACATTCGAGTAATGAGCATTTTATCTGAACCGATGTTGTATGCCAAAATCAGAGAAGCTCAGTTTTTTGATCCGAAGGTGGAAAAGTTAGCAAGTTAGCTAACAGAGACAACACATCTGGCTTTGCGTTCCAAACAGATGGAACCTTGTGTTTTTCAGGAAGAATCGTAGTTCCAGAAGATTCTAAATTGAGGGACGAGATTTTATCTCAAGCTCATAGGAGTAAGTTGAGTATCCACCCTGGAAGCATGAAAATGTATAAGGATTTGAAGACCAAGTTTTGGTGGAAAGGTATGAAGAGAAGTGTTTACCAGTTTGTAGCCAAGTGTTTGGTTTTTCAGCAAGTGAAAGCTGAGCATCGACGACCAGGAGGATTACTTCAGAATCTTCCTATCCCTGAGTGGAAGTGGGAGCATGTAACGATGGATTTTGTCACCCACTTGCCGCTGTCTTCTAAGAATTGTGATGCAATTTGGGTTGTTGTGGACCAACTGACTAAGTCAGCAAATTTCATTCCGTATAGTCGGGAATATAGTTTCGATCGCATGGCAAGACTATACATCCAAGAGATTCTTAAATATCATGGTGTGCCACCAAGTATAGTCAGTGATAGAGATCCACGCTTTACCTCAAGGTTCTGGGGAAGTTTTCAAAAAGCGTTGGGAACGACATTGAGTCTGAGTAATGCCTATCATCCAGAGACCGATGGTCAGTCTGAGAGGACTATTCAGACACTCGAGGACATGTTGCGTGCTTGTGCTTTGGATTTTGGACCAGCATGGCATGATCATCTGCCGCTTGTGGAGTTTGCATATAACAATAGCTACCACAGTAGCATTGGTATGGCTCCGTTCTAAGAATTGTATGGTAGACGTTGTCGTACTCCTTTATTTTGGGACGAAGTAGGAGAACGACAAGTGCAAGGACCTGAATTAGTGCAACAAGCGATTGACGTAGTGGAATTGATCAAGAAGAAAATTAAAACTGCACAAGATCGTCAATCGATTTATGCGAATACCAAGCGTAGACGTCTACAGTTTCAGTCAGGGGAAAAAGTTTTCCTTAAAGTTTCACCGTTCCGCAGGGTGATGAGATTTGGACTTAAGGGAAAATTAGCCCCAAGATTCATCGGACCTTTTGAGATCTTGGAATGTGTTGGGAATTTGGCGTATCGATTAGCTTTACTGCCATATCTGTCCAGCATTCATAATGTCTTTCATGTATCGTTGCTACGACAGTATGTAGCAGATGAGTCGCACGTTCTTAGTCCGACAGACGTTCAACTTGAAGAAGACTTGACTTATGTTAAGCAGCCGCTTTTAATCCTGGGTAGGAAAGAGAAGAAGCTCATAAACAAGACCATTCCACTTGTTCTAGTGCAATGGCAATGCCGAGGTACTGCAGAAGCGACTTGGGAGTTAGAGAGTCGTATGCGCTCAGAGTAACCTCATTTGTTTTGAGTTGTACTTTATTCAGTTGTATTTTACTTCAGTTTTGATTTCGAGGACGAAATCTTTGTAAGGAGGGGAGGATGTAATGACCCGAATTCTTATTTTGAATGAAGTATTAATTAAGAAATAATTAATGAGTTGTTAATTAAGCATTATTAAAGAATTGATAATTCGGGATTAAGCTGTTGGTATCCACCGAATTTTAAATGGATAACCCGACCTACTTCGGATTACATTATCTCGAGAAATCCAACTAGACCAATGAGATTCTGACACGTGGCAGATAAGATTGGTTCGGATTTTCTGGAATAGTGCGGATGCAGCCTATAAATGGAAGCCGAATCTTTTGTTTCCTTCACCGCATTCTTCAGAGAGAGTTCTAATTGTACCTTAGATTTTCTAGCCAGTTTCTAGGGCACTTTGGTGTCGGGAAGTTTTGGAGCTAGTGTCGACTCGAGGAGGGTCGGTGAACTGAGATCGAGACATCATCAGCGGGCTGACGACGGACGCAGGTATAATCCTAAATCCTAAAATAGTGATTTAAGGATCATTAGGGAGATCTTTGTAGCATGTTTGATCTCGTTTGTTAGTGATTTCTTTATGTTGGTATTGTCTAGGTTCAGAGCTTTCTGTCAGATTGTTTTAGTGAGGTACGTGATGTACTGACTGAGATATCCAAACGTAGTATACACACTTATATGCTGCATATTTATCTGTTGCATGATACATGTTTTACTGCTTTGGCATATTATGCATGACATATCATGTTGAGCCTGATATCTTTTGAGATATACCTCATTTGTTGGGGCCGCTCAGCCCTATTCTGTATTGTGGACGATGGGGCATCGAGAGCGACAGTGTCCGACGGGACCTGTGGGCTCTGATGACCTGGACATTGTAGTTCCACGTCTTGATGATGAGTGTGGGAGCCAAAACATGCCTAGGGTAGATCAGAGACTACACACTCAGGCGCCTCTAGACTGTGCATGAGATTCTTGACTTGATCCTTGATATCCGAGCATATTGCATTTTGCATGCATCATATCAGTTTGTATACTCGTACATTCTCGTATTGGGCGATTGTCGCTCACGTCCTTGTTTTCATCTTGGCCACTCCATTCCATGGGGCAGGTCTTAGGTTGGACAGTTCGGACGACCAGGGCAGTGGCTAGAGCAGTTGGGTTTTCGGTGGTGATCCAGTGGAGGTTTTCTGTGGTTTATAGTTTTCTCGTTCAGAATCATGTATTTGTTATGGTTGTATTAATGTTTAAGACTGTCATTATTGTTTTGTTTTCATTTGGGTTGTAAGATGATTAAGTATTTGGTTTTCGCTGTTTAATTGTTGTTATTAAGTTTAATGTTGCATGTTTATTAGTCTGTTTAGTAGTGGCTCGGGTAAGGGAGGTAAAATTTTGTAATCATATTCATTGACGATATATTGATTTATTCGAAGAATATGATTGAGCATGCAGAGCATTTAAGAACTGTGTTGCGAATTCTGAGGGCTGAGTAACTATATGCTAAACTGTCAAAATGTGAGTTCTGGTTGAGACAGGTAGCATTTCTGGGGCATATTATATCTGGAGACGGTATATCAGTTGATCCCAGTAAGGTTGAGGCAGTGATTTCTTGGCCGAGACCGACTTCTGTGCTAGAGATTCGCAGTTTTATGGGTTTGGCAGGATACTACCGTCGATTTATCAAAGATTTTTCCAGTATTGCCAAGACAATTACACAGTTGACTCAGAAAAATGCATCGTTTGTTTGGTCTGAATAATGTGAGACTAGTTTTCTAGAATTGAAGAAAAAGTTGACCAGTACTCCGGTATTGACTATCCCGTCAGGTACTGGTGACTTTGCTGTTTATTGTGATGCATCTCACCACGGATTGGGTTGTGTTTTAATGCAGCGAGGGCATGTGATTGCTTATGCCTCGATACAGCTGAAACCCCATGAATCTCGTTATCCAATTCATGATCTTGAATTGGCAGCCATCGTCTTTGCGTTAAAAATATGGCGACACTACCTGTACGGTGAGAAATTCGAAATATATTCTGATCACAAAAGCTTGAAGTATCTGTTTTCACAGTCCGAGCTGAATATGAGACAGCGAAGATGGCTGGATTTATTGAAAGACTTTGATTTTGAAATCAAGTACTATCCGGGGAAATACAATGCAGCAGCAGATGCACTAAGTCGAAAGGTATGTTCTCTATCCTTATCGACGATTGGTGTTTCGAATTTGATAGAAGACTGCTGTTTGTCTTGTGTATTTGAAACATATTTCAAGCCTCTGAGATTATGTGCTATTCGGGCTGAACCAGAGCTGATTTTGAAAATTAAAGCGGCTCAGAAATTTGATCAGAATGTTCAGAATTCGATTGCGATGGTAAGAGCAGGTCATCGATCAGAGTATCAGGTACGTGACAGTGTATTGTATGTGAATAATCTTCTAGTTGTGCCAAATGTTTCAGAGTTAAGACAACAGATATTGACAGAAGCGCACAATAGTCGATTCAGTATTCATCCTGGTGGCAGAAAGATGTACAATGATTTGAAGACACAATATTGGTGGAAACAAATGAAAACTGATATCGCTACATTTGTATCCAAATGTCTGAATTGCCAATAGGTGAAAGCTGAAAGAAAGAAACCTGGAGGACTGTCACAGAGTTTGTCTATTCCTGGATGGAAATGGGATCACATTTCCATGGATTTTGTGACACAGTTACAAGATCCTCCCGAGGTTGTGATGCAATTTGGGTCGTAATCGATCGATTGACCAAATCTGCATGTTTTATTCCATACAAGATGACGTACCGATATGATCAGATGGCCGATATCTATGTCAAAGAAGAGGTCAGATTGCACGGAGTGCCGAAGTCGATTGTTTCAGACCGTGATCCTCGGTTTACTTCGCACTTCTGGTAGAGTTTGCAGCAAGCTCTCGGTACGAAGTTACATCTTAGTATCACATATCAACCCCAGACTGACGGACAGTCAGAACGGACGATTCAGACATTGGAAGATATGCTGACAGCTGTAGTGCTTGACTTTCGAACTAATTGGCAAGATGCCTTGCCTCTTTGCGAGTTTTCGTACAACAATAGCTATCAATCGAGTATTGAGATGGCACCTTTTGAAGCGTTGTACGGAAAGAAGTGTCAATCACCTCTTTATTGGAATGATATCTCTGAAGTTCCTGAGACTGGACCTGACATGATCAGAGATATGACTGAAAAAGTAAAGTTGATTTAGAAGAAAATGAAGGCAGCTCAGGACCGACAAGCCAAATATGCCAACATCAGACGACGACCGTTGGTATTTGAGACTGGAGACCGAGTATTCCTGAAGATTTCACCTTTCCGAGGAGTTTTCAGATTTGGCAAGAAAGGGAAATTGTCTCCACGATACGTTCGTCCATATGAGATTCTCGAGAAGATAGGAGATCGTGCTTATCGACTCGCCTTACTGCCTTCATTATCAGGAATACACGATGTCTTTCATGTATCTATGCTGCGGAAGTATCTCCCTGATGACTCTCATAATATTTAGCCAGACGAGGCCGAACTTGATGAATCTATGAGTTATTTTGAAAAGCCGATCCAGATTATCGATCGTAAAGAAAAGAGACTCAAAACGTAGACGATTCCTCTTGTGAAAGTTCAATGGACCCATCATGGCATTGAATAAGTCATCTGGGAGACTGAATCGGACATGAGACAGTAATTTCCAGCACTATTTCACTGATGTAAGTTTCTATTCAATTTATATTACATGCCTTCTTATTGATATGATTGATTGCCATCTTAGGTGGGAGAAATGTAATGCACGGAATTTGCTGCGTTATTAATCGGAAATGATATGTTAATTAATTGAGGTGATTATGAGAGGGCAAACCGAGACACGATTTGAGGTAACGTGTGATAATGTATGTGCGAGGACAGTGCCTTTCGCGCACATGCGCGACGTGATGCGCACTCATGCGCCAAACGGGCAGAAGACCTCGCGCATATGAGCGAAGTGAGTGCGCGCATATGCGCGAGCTGTGCAAGCCGAGTCCAGAGAGCCTCGCGCATATGAGCGAAGCTGAGGCGCGCATATACGCAAGCTGCTGGGAAGACACGTGCCGAGACATACTGTCTCGCGCATATGCGCCGAGGAGGGTCGTGCATATGCACGAGATGTGTTGCATGTAGGATGCGCCATTTGCCTTAATGCATGTTATATATATATATATATATATATATATATATATATATATATATATATATATATACATCATTACAAACGTTTCTTCAGAAGGAAAAAGGAAAAACTAAGCAACTTCACAAATTTGATTTTCGATTTTAAGTGTGAGAGAATCCGGCCGTTCAATTTTGAATCCGAATTCGGTACTGTGTTCCTATCCATGCAGGCTATAACTGGACGTAAGTTTTGTTAAGTTTTGATATGTTTTGAAATTAGGGTATTTTTAGAATTGGATAGGATCCATATATGATGTTTTTGACATGTTAAAAATCATAGAATCGAAGTCAGATTAAGAAACGGAGTGATTATGGAATTGTTATAATTTTCAGAATATATCGATTGATATTGGACATATTTGTATTATGGATTGATTATCAATGGTAGAATATTAATTATAAATTGTAATTGATGTCTGTTGATATGGTATTGACGAGGATACTGAGATTGTGCCGTTATGCCGTGATTTGAATTAAATCCTGATTAATCAGATTCAATGTTGGATTGAGAATGGAATATTGATATTATGATTCTAGATATGTCGTTTCAGATTTACAGAGACAGTCTTGAGTTCAGAATTGATATTGCTTCACACCGTTACTACAAACGAAAGGTATAAGTCAATGTAGTATTGGGAAATCGACTCAAGTAAGATATACTTGTGTTTCCCTAAATCACATACTTATTGTTATTATATGCATTGATTTGATTTGATATGCTTGTTCTATTGATTTATAGGAAGCATGTATTAGACGAGTGATCTTGTGGCAGAAGTGCCTGATAGTGGTGGTATCGCCACGGGCACATTGCACGATGTCACAAGATGGTGAGTGTATTACGTATAGGTCACCGGACGGTTGGCTATCGATGTGGATAGAATTGGAGTTTCTTCTATTACTGGTGATCGATATTATATCGATGTGGATAGAATTGGAGTTTCTTCTATTATTGGTGAGCGATATGGAATGCCAACGTCTGGAAATCGGGATCCCTAGACTAGGATTGAGTCTAGTCTGAGTCGTGGAGTCACGAGTATGATTGATAGTTTTATATTCATTATGTTCAGACTTCGATATATATCTAATATTTGCTTCATGTTTATATTGATTATATGATTGCATGTTTGTTGATTTATACTGGGATTATATTCTCACCGGAATTATCCGGCTGATTTTCAGTGGAGACAACGGACTTTGACATTGTTGTAGCTAGGGTTTGGACACTTGATAGCTAGTGTTGAACCTTAGTTTGTATTGAATATATGTTGTACAGGGCTTGTACCTTATTTTATACTGATATGTATATTAGTATGATTTCCATTACATTCCGCATTTTAAAAAAAAATTTAGACCCTGTTTATTATAATGGATTAAATTGTCCTAATGATGATTAAGAGTATGATTAGCGTCCGGGTCCCCACACAAATGGTCCAATGAATCTCGGACTGAGCTTTCCTTTCTTCCCGAACCGCATGACACCTTTCATCGGTGCTATCTTCACAAAAACATGGACTCCAATGGCAAACTCTAGATCTCTTCTTCTCTGATCCGCATAACTCTTCTGTCGACTCTGAGCAGTCCTCATCCTATCACGGATCTTGACTACTATATCTGCAGCCTGCTGGACAATCTCCGGACCCAATTCTGATCTCTCTCCTACTTCATCCCAATGAATAGGCGATCTACACTTACGACCGTACAGTGATTCATATGGAGCCATACCTATAGACGACTGAAAACTGTTGTTATAGGTAAACTGCACAATGGAAACTTTGATTCCCAACTCCCTGAGAAATCGAGGACACATGCACGAAGAAGATCCTCCAAAATCTGGATAACTCTCTCGGACTGACCATCTGTCTGAGGGTGGAAAGCTGTGCTAAACAACAACTTCGTACCCATCGCTGAATGCAAACTCTTTCAAAATGAGGAAGTTAACTTAGGATCTCGGTCAGATACTATCGAAACGAGAATGCCATGAAGTCTAACGATCTCCCGGATATATAACTCTGCATACTGGATTATGGAGAAAGTCGTCTTAATAGGCAAGAAATGAGCTGATTTTGTAAGAAGATCTACAATCACCATATAGCATTCGACCCTCTGACTGACTTTGGCAAACCGACAACGAAGTCCATGGTAACATTCTCCCACTTCCACTCCGGAATAGGAAGAGGCTTGAGCATACCTGCTGGTCTCTGATGTTCCGCTTTCACTAGCTGACACGTCAGACACTCGGATACAAATCGTCTGATATCCCTCTTCATTCCTGGCCACCAATATAATAACTGCAGGTCTTTGTACATCTTCGTACTCCCAGGATGAATAGAGTATGACGACATTTGGGCCTCAGATAAGATATCCTCTCGAATAGAATCGCCGCTTGGAACCCACATTCTGTCTCGATATCTCACAATACCGTCTCTAACTGTATACAAGATACTGCCCTTAGCCTCATCTCTCTGCCTCCACTTTGCCAACTGCTCGTCTGCTAGTTGTCCACTGTGAATACGGTCTACAAGAGAGGGCTGAATCGCCAAAGTAGATAGACGAGGAACTCTACCTCGAAGATATGTCTCTAAATCAAACCTCTGCATCTCAAACTGAAGAGGTCTCGAAATCACCAAATGAGCCATCACTGCGACTTTCCTGCTCAATGCATCCGCAACTACATTAGCTTTGCCAGGATGATAGCTAATGTCACAGTCATAATCCTTCACTAGCTCAAACCAACGCCTCTGCCGCATATTCAACTCTTTCTGTGTAAAGAAGTATTTGAGACTTTTGTGGTCGGTAAAGATCTGGAACTTCTCTCCGTACAAATAATGCCTCCAAATCTTCAATGCAAATACTACGGCTGCCAAATCTAGATCATGGGTAGGATAATTCTTCTCATGAATCTTCAACTGACGAGAAGCATATGCTATCACCTTCCCATGCTGCACCAATACTGCGCCTAACCCGAGTTTTGAAGCATCGATGTACATAACAAAATCTTCGGGCCCTGAAGGCATGGCCAATACTGGTGCTGAAATAAGAGCTTGCTTCAATGTATCGAAGCTCTTCTGACATTCCTCGCTCCACACATACTTAGCATTCTTATTCGTGAATGACGTGAGTGGAACTGCGATGGAGGAGAATCCCTGAATAAACTTCCGATAGTATCCTGCTAGCCCAAGGAAACTACGGATCTCTGATGCATTTTGCGGCACAACCCAATATCTGACTGCGTCAACTTTTGCCGTGTCCACCTCAATACCGCTGCTAGAAACGACGAGGCCTAAGAACGCCACTTTCTCTAACCAGAACTCGCACTTACTGAACTTCGTGAATAACTTGTGATTTTGTAAGGTCTGCAATTGATAAGTGCAATTTATTGTACTTTTATTACTTGTTTTTAACTTAGAATTTTGTGATTCTTAAGCAGGTTTTATGTGATTTGTTGTTGTTTTTGTTGTTTTAGTTTGGAAGCTTAGAATGAGAGTTTGGAGTAGTAAAGTGTTGAATTGGAAAGTTTAAAAGATAAAAATTGTCGAAGCTCCAGCGCTCCCGTGCTAACAAAGAGACCGCACCCGCGGTCAAGGAAAATCGAATTTCAGAAAATATGCCGAATCTGTACCGCACCCGCGGTCACTGAAGTTCGAAAATGAAAGTTTTCCCTGAAACAGCAGCGCACCCGCGGTCTATATAGCAGCACACCCGCGGTCTTCAAAAAACAGAGTCCGAAAAATCTGTAACTTTGTGGCTGCGCATGAAAGTCTATGAAAATGGTGTGCTACGATTTGAGAATTGTCTGGACTATAAAAAGGCATAATTTACTTACCATATAGGGTATTGGGGATCCAAATAAGGAGTGGAGGCTGCTTGAAATGATTGAAGACTCAAGTTCTTCTAGTTCTTGAGAAATCTTTTGCACAAATCCGGGGACGGAAACAACACTTCAAAATCTTATTCTAAGTTTTTCTTTCTTTTATTTTTCATTTGATATGTCTTGTTTTAGAACTATGTTTTATTGTTTTGCTTGTGTTATTATGAACTAATTTTTATTTCTAGAGGAATGATGGAACAAAACTAGAAACCATGTGTTGGAACCTATGAACTAAGTTATTTAATTTCTTCATATTGTTCATTTATATTGTTCTAATCTTAATGCTTTCAATTTATTGGCCATAAGTTGAATGATTTATACGTTTACAATTTATCACTTGGAAAAGGAAATTATAAACAAGAAAAGAGAAAAATACATCAATGGTATTTATAGAGTTTGGGAGGACCTATATTGCTATTGAAGCCTATAGAGAATCTAGTGCTTAATGTGTTATTTATTTGTAGATTGTTGATGGGAACATTGCAATCAAATTTTAGATAACCAATATCTATTTAACACTCGGGAGAGGGAGTAGATAACTATAGGATTCTTGGCTAATGAATAAGAAGGATTTTTATAACATAGCTACAAGGAATTACACATGGTGGATAGTTGAGTGAAATCGGACCTCTAGATCTTTTATTCCATTGTTATTTGCTAAAGTTTAGTATTTTATTTCATTTAAAAATCCATTTTCAATTTAATTATTTTTGCAAACAAATCTTTTAATTGATTTTTCTAAATAAAATCGAGACTATATTAATTACAAGCATTAATATACATTTATATACATACTCCTCGTGGGATCGACACTTGTACTCGAAAATACATTTTATTACAACTTGACGTTGTGCACTTGCAAGCAATTAAGAAAACACGCAACAAGTTTTTTGGCGCCGTTGCCGGGGAGTATTTATTTTAAATTTATATTAGTATTGTTACCAATTATTCTTGATTTTAATTTAGAGCTGTTTTTATTGTATTACATTAAAAATTGATTTGTTTCTTATCTTTGTTTGATAGTGCAAGCGAAGATCGCAAAATCTTGACTTGCTTATCTTTGATCCTGAGATCGAAAGAACCGCAAGAAGATTAAGAAAGGCAAGATGAGAAGAGATTCAAGCAATGGCTGACAACAGAGATAATGAAAATCCACCCCCTGCAATACCCATCAGAGATCATTTTAGGTCGGTACTAAATGCTCATTATTCTGGCATAGCACGAGGGACTATTAATGCAAACAACTTTGAGCTCAAGCCCGCAATGATAAACATGGTTCAACAGAATCAGTTTGGGGGAGCCGCTGCAGCAGATCCTCATCTACATCTCAGGACATTCCTTGAAATCACTGACACGGTAAAGATAAATGGTGTTTCTGATGATATAATTCGATTGCGCTTGTTTCCTTTTTCTCTTAGGGACCAAGCAAGAGAATGGCTCCAATCGCTTCCTTTGGGGAGTATCACTACATGGCAGGATTTATCAACCAAGTTTCTTGCTAAATATTTTCCACCTGCGAAGTTTGCACAGTTGAAAATTGAGATAAGTACTTTTAGGCAGATTGACTTTGAGCAATTATATGAAGCATGGGAACGGTATAAGGATTTGTTGAGGAGGTGTCCAAACCATGGTTTTGAAGATTGTGTACAGATTGAATTGTTTTACAATGGTTTGAATGGACAAACAAGAGGCACTGTGGATGCAGCAGCTGGTGGCACGATATTTGCAAAATCACCTGATCAAGCATATGATTTGCTTGAACAAATGACCATTAACAGTTATCAGTGGCCGTCTGAGAGGTCAGGAGTAAAGAAGCCAGCTGGGATGTATGCCATAGATCCTATTACATCACTCACCGCACAAGTTTCAGCTTTAACAACTCAAATTGCATCTATGAATAAAGCTAGTACAACAGAGGTTGAAAATGCATCGGTTGTTACTGAAGAACCACATATTCCTGATGAGGCTCATTATATCAACAATAGGAATTTTGATGGCTACGGAGGATATCGAGGTAACCCTCCCCCTAAAATTTATCATCCTGGTTTGAAAAATCATGAGAATTTTTCATATGCTAATAATAAGAATGTGTTGAATCCTCCACCGGGGTTCAATATATCAAAGGGGGAAGGAAAACCTTCACTTGAGGATCTAGTTGGGACATTTGTTGTTGAATCTAGTAAAAGGATCGCTATGACTGAATCTCGTCTTGATGGCATGGAAACTCACATAGGAAATATGGGTGCCACAATGAAATCATTGGAGACACAGATTTGACAATTGGCAAATGCATTGAGAGATCAAAATAGAGGTCAATTCCCATGTAATACTGAAGTGAATCCAAAGGAGCAATGAGAAGCTGTAACTTTGAGAATTGGAAGAGAACTAAAGGTGCAAAGTTCCAAGGAGAGAATGGACAAGGAGAATACAGTTGAAAAAGAGGAAACTGAGGGATCCAAAGCTGAAGTTGAAGTTGAACAACCTTCGGTATTTAAGCCAACTCTTCCATATCCGCAGAGGTTCAAAAAGAAGAAATTGGATGATCAATTTGCAAAATTTTTGGAGATTTTCAAGAAGATTCACATCAACATTCCATTTGCTGATGCTTTAGAGCAAATGCCAAACTATGTAAAGTTCATCGAAGATGTGATGTCAAAGAAGAAGAAGTTGTAAGATTTCGAGACAGTGAAGTTGACCGAAGAGTGTAGCGTCATTCTCCAAAGGAAACTACCACAGAAACTCAAAGATCCAGGGAGTTTTACTATACCTTGCATTATTGGTGGTACTCAAGTTAATAAAGATTTATGTGATCTTGGAGCAAGTATTAATCTTATGCCATTTTCTACTTATAGGGAGTTGAAGCTAGGGGAGGTAAAACCAACAACTATAACTTTGCAACTTGCAGATAGGTCACTCACCTATCCTCGTGGAATTGTTGAAGATGTTTTGGTAAAAGTTGACAAGTTTATCTTCCCTGCTGATTTTGTAATACTTGATATGGAAGAAGATCAAGATGCTCCATTGATTTTTGGGCGACCCTTCTTAGCCACTGGAAAAGCATTGACAGATGTACACAAAGGAGAACTCACCTTGAGAGTTGGTGGAGAAGCTGTCATTTTTAATATCTATCACGCCATGAAGGAGTCAGATGAGGTAAGCACTTGTAAAAGCATTGATGTTTTAGACTCATGTATGTCCTTTGATTGTGCAGGAACTAGGGATCCCTTGGAGAGCTGTTTGATAGGTGCTGCTGGAACTGTTGATGAAGAAAATTGGGAAGTGAAAGAGCAACGGGTGGCTCTTGAAGCACTGCAGAAATAAAGGAGAAAAGATGCAACGCCTGAAGAGTTTAATGTAAATGAGAAAATTGAGGTAAAAGTACCTTCTCCTGAATTAAAGGAACTGCCAAGCCACCTTTGTTATGCATTTTTAGGTGAAAATTCGACATATCCGGTAATCATCTCTTCCTTTCTTACTTGTACTGAAAAAGAGAAATTGTTGAGAGTGTTGAGGAAATTTAAAACTGCATGTGGTTGGTCTATTTCTGATATAAAGGGGATTAGTCCCACTATATGCATGCATAAAATTTTGATGGGGGAGTCGTATACTCCTTATGTGGATCACCAGATGAGGCTATCAGCCATGAAAGAGGTAGTGAAAAATAAAGTGTTGAAATTGTTAAATGCTGGAGTTATATATGCTATTTCTGACAGCAGTTGGGTATCTCCTGTGCAAGTAGTGCCTAAAAAGGGTGGAATGACTGTGGTAAAGAATGAAAATGATGAACTAATATATACTCGTACTGTGACTGGATGGCGAGTATGTATTGATTATAGTAAGTTGAACAATGCCACACGTAAAGATAATTTTCCATTACCTTTTATTGATCAAATGCTTGATATACTTGCTGGTTATTGTCACTACTGTTTTTTAGATGGTTATTCAGGTTATAACCAGATTGCTATAGCACCGAAGGATCAAGAGAAGACAACTTTCACGTGTCCCTATGGCACGTTTGCTTTTAGGAGAATGTCGTTTGGGTTATGCAATGCACCTGCCACTTTCCATAGGTGCATGATGGCCATTTTTGCAGATATGGTGGAGGAAATAATGGAAGTCTTCATGGATGACTTTTCGGTATTTGGTTCATCGTTTGATCACTGTTTACATAACCTTTCCCTTGTTTTGCAGAGATGTCAAGAAAAGAACTTAGTTCTTAATTGGGAAAAGTGTCATTTTATGGTCCAAGAGGGTATTGTTCTTGGACATAAAGTGTCTTCAAAGGGATTAGAGGTAGACAGAGCCAAAGTGGTTGCAATTGAAAAGCTTCCACCACCGAAGAACATCAAAGGGATAAGGAGTTTCTTAGGACACGCCGGGTTTTATCGTAGATTTATCAAAGATTTTTCTAAGATTTCTAAACCTCTGTGTAACTTGCTTGAAAAAGAGTCGACTTTTATATTTTATGATGATTGTTTGCAGGCATTCGAGAAGATCAAAATGGCAATGGTAACTGCACCGATTATGATAGTGCCAGACTGGAAGGAACCCTTTGAGCTAATGTGTGATGCAAGTGATTATGCAGTGGGTGCTGTATTAGGCCAAAGAAGGGAGAAGATGTTTAGGTCGATTTATTACGCAAGCCGCACGATGGATGCTGTACAAAAAAATTACACTACAACCGAGAAGGAGATTCTTGCAGTAGTATTTGCTTTCTACAAATTCAGACCTTATTTGATTGGCACAAAGGTAATCGCTTTCACTGACCATGCAGCTATTCGCTATCTATTCGCCAAGAAGGATGCAAAACCACGCTTGATAAGGTGGATTTTCCTATTACAAGAATTTGACTTTGAGATCAAGGATAAAAAAGGTAGTGAAAATCAGGTAGCTGATCATTTGTCAAGGCTTGAGCTGGAGGAGAAGAAAGAAGAGGGAGTTGTACAAGAAGCATTCCCTGATGAGAAACTCTTCAAGGTAAATTATATACTTCCTTGGTTTGCTGATATTGCTAATTTTTTGTCTTGTGGCACCCTTCCTCCAGATTTGAGCTATCATCAGAAGAAGAAGTTCGTCCATGACATCAAGTTCTATTATTGGGATGATCCATTTGTATATAAGAGGTGTGCTGACCAAGTGATTAGGAGATGCGTGGAGGGTATCGAAGCTCAACAAATTTTGGAGAAGTGTCATTCTTCACCATATGGTGGACATTTTGGAGCATCACGAATAGCAGCTAAGGTATTGCAATCTGGTTTTTATTGGCCTAGTTTGTTTAAGGATAGTTATACCTTAGTAAAGTCATGTGATAGATGCCAGAGGTTAGGAAACATATCTAGGGGTCATGAATTACCACTGACAAATGTTTTGGAAGTGGAACTTTTTGACGTTTGGGGCATAGATTTCATGGGACCCTTTCCCCCTTCTTTTGGTAATTCTTATATTTTATTAGCTGTTGATTATGTGTCGAAATAGGTGGAAGCAATCGCCACCAATACTAATGACTCTCATGTTGTAGCGAAATTTGTGCATAAGAACATCTTCACTAGGTTCGGAACACCGAGAGCCATCATAGTGACGAAGGTACACATTTTTGCAATAGAATTTTCAACTCACTTTTGGCTAAATACAATGTGAAGCACAAAGTGGCACTAGCATATCATCCTCAGTGGAATGGACAAGCTGAAGTATCCAACCGGGAAATTAAGCAAATACTAGAAAAGACTGTCAACACCAACCGGAGAGATTGGGCTATGAAGTTGGATGATGCGTTATGGGCTTATCGGACTGCATTCAAGACGCCTATTGGGATGTCTCCCTATAGGCTAGTGTTTGGGAAAGCATGTCATCTGCCGTTGGAGTTGGAGCATAGAGCATTTTGGGCTGTGAAGAAATTAAATTTTGATTTGAAAGCTTCTGGCGACATTAGAAAACTACAGTTGAGCGAGATGGATGAATTCCGAAATGACGCATATGAGAATGCCAAGATCTACAAAGAGCAAACTAAGAAGTGGCATGACAAAATCATTGTCCGAAGGGAGCTCAAACCAGGACAACAAATACTACTGTTCAACTCTCGTCTGAAGTTGTTCCCTGGTAAGCTAAAGTCGCGTTGGTCAGGGCCATTTGTTGTGGAAACGGTGTCTCCTTATGGGGCTATCGAGCTAAAGTGCAGTGATGGGAGAACCTTCAAGGTCAATGGACAGCGGGTTAAGCCGTACTATGGGACTGAAGTAAGGAATATCGACAGTGTCAAGCTGAGCGAACCAAACTGATCAGATTAGTGACAGTCAGGCTGAAGACGTTAAACCAAGCGCTTATTGGGAGGCAACCCAAATTTTTGTTTCTCTTTTGCATTTTGTTTTCGGTTTTGCTTTTATTTTTGTATTATGATTATTTTTGGTTGTGTACTTTTAGTATAGTGTGTGCTTGTCTCTTCCCAAATCTAATGAATCCCAATTGTTTTCTTTTCAGGACTAAAAATTGGAGAAGAAAAAAATTTCCCGAAGGAATACCACACCTGAGGTATAATTTGGAACGCACCTGCAGTGTTTATGACAAAAAATATGAAAATTTCCCGAGGTAGAAGCGCACCCGCGCTCTATATTGGAGCGCACCCGCGGTAACTGTTGCATAAAAAACGACAATTTCCAGTAGCCACACCGCACCCGCGGTATATATTAGATCGCACCCGCGGTGTCTGAGAAATCAAATACTGAAAATTTCCCGAGAGCAAAGCGCACCCGCGCTAACAAAGAGACCGCACCCGCGGTCAATGAAGAAAAATTTTCAAGAAATTCCCGAGAGCATACCGCACCCGCGGTCTTTGTTTTACCGCACTCGCGGTGTTTGATTTTAAAATCAGAATTGGGCAACATTTACGCATAAACGAAGAACACTTCTTCAAAAATTTCTCCTCCACTTCGAAATTCCTCCACTGAAAACACACTCAACACTCAAAGTTTGTTCTTTCAAGCATAAATTTACCACTCCACACCTACATAACTTCAATTATTCCATCCAATACCCATCTTATCCCACAAATTCAACACAAAACCTAGGATGTGAAAAGGGGGCTCGAATATTTTCAACCAAGGATTGAATGGAGCTTTGATTTTGTTCATCAAGAAACATTTCTACACTCAAGGTGAGCAAATCCATAGTACATTTGTTGAAATTCGAAATTAGGGGTGTTATTGGCTTTGGAGAAAAAATTGAATTTTAGTGGAATACATTGTTGAAATTGTTGATTGTATTGGTGTGTATATTGTTGAGGTGTTGTTATTATGGTTAACAAGTTTGGGGGTGTGAAGAATTATCTAGTTTTGTGAATTGGATTGAAGGGGAAGTTGGTGATTTGAAGGTGTTTGATAAAATGCCTCCAAGAAAGAAACAATCCAAGGGTGCATCATCATCTGCAAATTATGAAGCAAACAGGTTTTGGGACGAGAAAGCGGAGGAAACTATGGAAAAATTTTGAACAAAAGCATTATAAAAAAAAGGGGATTTGATCTGAGTTTCCCCCAAACTGAAATTTGATTAATGCTTACTGCTCGGCATTGGGAGGAGTTTGGCAAGTAGCCACAAGATGCTGTCATTTCGTTGGTAAGAGAATTTTATGCTAACCTTAAGGTTAAGCATGAACAATTGAAGGTTTTGGTGCGAGGTAAAATGGTAGCTTTTGATGCACATACTATCAATACGCTGTATGGTATACCTCTATGTATGCATGATGAATATGAAGAATACCGGACTGAGCAAGTTGATTATAATAATATTCTTCAAACAATATGCATAGAGGGAGCGGATTGGAAAATGAGAGAAGATGTGCATGTCAGCCTAGCCAAATATGATCTGAAAAGAGTTGCCAAAGATTGTTATTCCTTTATTTCTGCTAGGATTAAGCCTACCGAGCATACCACCACCGTCATCAAGGAGAGGACAATCCTGACTTTTTGCATCATGGCTTTGAACCCAATCTTTACCATGAAGGACCTCTTGATTTGTGTTCGTAAAAATTGAAATCGATTGAGAATGTTTTGAAACATGAGTTGAAGAAATTAGAAGTTAAGAAAATTAACCGATTGCATGATTTTATCCGGATGAAAAAGTGGTTGGATTGATTTGACTTGTGAATGTATGAAGAGTTGTTAATTTATCTTGAGGCCAGGTTCTTTAAAATATTTCATGACTTGTTTGTTTGTGTTGTTTTGTTTTACTCGGGACTAGCAAAATATTAAATTTGGGGGAGTTTGATAAGTGCAATTTATTGTACTTTTATTAATTGTTTTTAATTTAAAATTTTGTGATTCTTGAGCAGGTTTTATGTGATTTGTTGTTGTTTTTGTTGTTTTAGTTTGGAAGCTTAGAATGAGAGTTTGGAGTAGTCAAGTGTTGAATTGGAAAGCGCAAAAGATAAAAATTGTCGAAGCTCCAGCGCTCCCGCGCTAACAAAGAGACCGCACCCGCGGTCAAGGAAAATCGAATTTCAGAAAATCTGTCGAAGCTGTACCGCACCCGCGGTCCTTGTTCTACCGCACCCGCGGTCACTGAAGTTCAAAAATGAAAGTTTTCCCCGAAACAGCAGCGCACCCGTGGTCTATATAGCAGCGCACCCGTGGTCTTCGAAAAACAGAGTCCGAAAAATCTGTAACTTTGTGGGCTGCGCATGAAAGTATATGAAAATGGTGTGCTACGATTTGAGACTTGTATGGACTATAAAAAGGCATCATTTACTTACCATCTAGGGTATTGGGGATCCAAATAAGGAGTGGAGGCTGCTGGAAATGATTGAAGACTCAAGTTCTTTTAGTTCTTGAGAAATCTTTTACACAAATCCGGGGACGGAAACCGCACTTCAAAATCTTGTTCTAAGTTTTTCTTTCTTTTATTTTTCATTTGATATGTCTTGTTTTAGAACTATGTTTTATTGTTTTGTTTGTGTTATTATGAAATAATTTTTATTTCTAGAGGAATGATGGAACAAAACTAGAAACCATGTGTTGGAACCTATGAACTAAGTTATTTAAGTTCTTCATATTGTTCATTTGTATTGTTCTAATCTTAATGCTTTCAATTTATTGGCCATAAGTTGAATGATTTATATGTTTACAATTTATCACTTGGAAAAGGAAATTATAAACAAGAAAAGAGAAAAATACATCAATGGTATTTATAGAGTTTGGGAGGACCTATATTGCTTTTGAAGCCTATAGAGAATCTAGTGCTTGATGTGTTATTTATTTTTAGATTGTTGATGGGAACATTGCAATCAAATTTTAGATAACCAATATCTATTTAACACTCGGGAGAGGGAGTAGATAACTATAGGATTCTTGGCTAATGAATTAGAAGGATTTTTATAACATTGCTACAAGAAATTACACATGGTGGATAGTTGAGTGAAATCGGACCTCTAGATCTTTTATTCCATTGTTATTTGCTAAAGTTTGGTATTTTATTTTATTTAAAAATCCATTTTCAATTTAGTTATTCTTGCAAACAAATATTTTAATTGATTTTTCTAAATAAAATCGAGACTATATTAATTACAAGCATTAATATACATTTATATACATACTCCTCGTGGGATCGACACTTGTACTCGAAAATAAATTTTATTACAACTTGACGTTGTGCACTTGCAAGCAATTAAGAAAACACGCAACAGCAATACTGTGGTCAAATGTCTGCTGTGACCCTCTTGATTCTTTGAGTAGACAAGAATATCGTCTATGAATACTATCACGAACTGATCAAGATACGGCTGAAATACGCGATTCATGAGATCCATGAAAATCGCTGGCGCATTCGTCAAACCGAACGGCATCACAAGAAACTCGAAGTGGCCATACCGAGTCCTAAAAGCAGTCTTTATAACATCGGCGTCTTTCACCCGTAACTGATGATACCCAAAACGCAGATCAATCTTAGAGAATACGGAAGCTCCCTGAAACTGATCAAATAAATCTTCAATCCTCGGAAGTTGGTATTTGTTCTTCATTGTAACTCTGTTTAACTCACGATAAACAATGAAAATCCTCATCGAACCATCCTTCTTCTTCACAAATAAGACTGGCGCGCTCCACGGCGAAAAACTCGGGCGAATGAATTCCTTGTGAAGAAGTTCCTGAATCTGCTTCTTGAATTCCAGCATCTCTGTCGGTGCTAATCAGTACGGTGCTTTTGAAATCGATGAGGTACCTGGAATAAGCTCAATAGAAAATTCCACATCTCGCACCGGTGGCAAACCAGTGACATCATCAGGAAAAATGTCTATAAAGTCCCGGACAATAGGAACATCGGATGCTGACTGTTTGGGCGTCTCGGGAACAGATACAAGACTAGCTAAAAATGCTCGGCACCCTCGATGCATGAGTTTCCTAGCCTGGACATAAGGTATTATACGCGGTAAATTAAAATACCTGTCTGGTTCGAATAAGAATTGTTCCATCCCAGGCGGTCGGACTAGAACAGATCTCCGCTGGAAATCAATCAAAACTCTGTTCCTCAATAGCCTGTCCATCCCCAGAATGATATCAAATTCTGGCATCGGCAGAACGATAAGATCCACATACACAAGATTACCATGAAGTTCAAGGTCTATATCTCGGATCACATTAGTAGCTGTCATCTCCTCTCCAGAAGGCAACGCTACTGAATACTCTATGTCTAGCCCAATTGTCTTGATCTTGAGAGAATTTGAAAAGGTTTCTGAAATGAATGAATGAGTAGCCCCTGAATCTATCAAGGCTTTCATAGCTAAACCGGCTATAAAGATTCTCCCTGAAAGATTGGAATATCATGCTAAACCCAATAGTTTTTCAAGAACTATGCTTATAGACATGCAAAGGTCAAAGTTCTTTTAACCTAACTTCCAGTAGCTAACACTGATTATAACATGCAATCCTATTATAAATTCTAAGTTCAAAATCTTAACCCAAAACATTAAACTTCAACTAAAATTTAAAGATTTAAGATACATGTCATGAGCACCGTCTCCGGGTTAGTCTCCGCAGCATGGAGAGAAAAAACTCTGCCTTGGGTAGGCAGATTCTTCTGAGGGCAATTCTTCAATATGTGGTCGGTACTACCACATTTGTAACACTTTTCCGAACCATACATACAAGTCCCAGCATGAAGACGTGAGCACTTGGCATAGACTGGATACTCCACTGTCCTCGGGACTGCTCGTATCTGCTGTTCCTGCTGCTGCCCTCTGATCCTGGGTGGACCATGGAAAGGTCTCATATTCTGATGTTGCGACTGAGGAGGACGGTGTGGTGCCTGAAATTGTCGTTTACACTGGCGATCGCGCTCAATATCATTCTGGTCTTGCTCTGCCGCTAGAGCTCTGGAAACAGCAACATCATAGGTAGTAGGGCCAGCCACCCTAACATCACGGCGTAAGATCGATCGCAGACCATTCAGAAAATGCCTCAATTTGGCTCCAGCATCATTACAATTAGGGGTACAAAATGACATCCCCTTTCGAACTTACGGATGAACGCCGTAACAGTCAAGTTTCCCTGCCTCAAGGTCATGAACTCCGGGGTCAACCTGGAACGCACCTCTTCAGTAAAATATTTAGAGTAGAATACCTCTGTTAAACGCGTCCAGCTCAAAGTAGCCAAATCCAAAGCTACAGATGCTCCTTCCCAAGCATCTCCTCCAAATAGATAAGTCGCACAACGAACCCTATCTCCATCTTCGAGCCCCATGAACTCGAAAATAACCTCAAGGGACTTAATCCAGCCCTCAGCAGCCATAGGATCTGACGTCCCTAAGAACTCCTTCGGTAGCATCTTCATGAACCGCTCATAGATAGCCTCCGGCCCTGTCTGTCTGGCTCCCACTGCATTGTTCCCCGAAAACTGTGCGAAGAACTGAGTCATCCCAGCTAGCATCTGGGCATTCATGTCTGGTGGAGGGGGTGGTGGTAAATATCTCTCCTCAATCTCATGACGATGCTCATCACCTCCCGTGCGATCAATAATGCGTCTAGGAGGCATGCTGTTCCATAATTATAACCCATACGTAACCAACATGCATAATTCCACTATTTCTTTAAATTTAAATAAATACTGCATAATTGTAATCTTGACATAAAATCTTTCATGCAATCATTATGTAAAAATATTTCAGTTTTTAAACTAAATGCGTAATCGTAAAGCTTACAGACCGAAGACGTGACTTCATGAGCTTCTCGAGAGCAGTAGTAGTACAACCCTTTACAAGATCATAGGCTCTGATACCAACTGTAAAGGCCCGTATTTCGTATTCATATTTTAGCGGAATTATTAAAATTTTCCTAAATAAATATTTATCTTGCTTCATTTATAAAATAAACATGTAAATAATTTTAACTTTAAAATAACAGCGGAAGTCAACATTTTATTTCCAACAACAACATAAAATAATCCAACATAATAAAATTTAGTTTGAACGCTAAAAGGTGCATAAACTAAAACATGAGGTCCTCGGGTTTACTATTGCTGCCCCAAAATAGCTCACTGGTCTCCACCCGCAGTCTCGACCTCATCAATACCTACAACAATCAAGTCTAGTGAGTCTAAAGACTCTACATGTATATATCGTGAATAACAAGTAAATATATCATAAAATCGCCTGCAACGTAAAAATACGGTATCGTAAAGCGCATGGTGAAAATCGTATCATGAATAATTATAACTACGTGCATATCTGAAAATCATACGTAAAAGCTTTGCTCAATAGAGCTCTGTCATCTCATATCATAATTTTCTGGTAGAGATAATGTTTCTAAGCAAGTGGCACATAACATAACGTGAGTGCCTGATCAGACTAAACCACAATATACTGGGCGGTAGAGATCACCACAGCCCTTAGACTGGATATCCGTACCCATACATAATCGTAAACCGGTCGTAAGTCACCGGGTGGAGAGGTCCTCGGTTGCGCCCACCGACTTCCAAACCCATAAACATAAGGTGGCCACAAGACATATCGCATATATCTCAAAAATGAACATTTTATATTTTTATGCACGTAATATAATTATAACCTTGTCTTACTAGATGAGTTGGATCGCTCCTAGGCTTGCTGCAACCTAATTTTAATATGTGACACATGCAACTAATATTATCTTGACCAAAACTTGACAATCGAATAAAAAACGAAACGATTATCACCAACAACCTAATTTTTCAATCATGGCTTCGTACCAACCCGAACCAAGATTAAACCGACGTTTAACCATGATTAAAAATACCCCTAACATACTGAAAAATATTCATGATGATAGCTGTACACGAAAATTGGTTAATTAAATCCAAAAACATAAAACACTCTTTCGAGAGTCATTTTGGCACATTGCACCGTAATTTCTCGTACGACCTCTAAACTCAACCGAATCACAAACGGCCAAAAAGATTACTTCCTAACTCATTAAGGTATTGTCCAGTCCAAGGCCATGGGCTAAAAGCCAACCAAGAACTCAAACCAACCTCAGAAACCGAACTCAAGTCTACTGTGAAAAATAAAAATACAGCAGCGGCTATTGCGCGTGTGAGGGGGAAAACCCGAAATTTCTTGACCATTGGTTTGAACCACTAACCCGAGACTCTTACCCACATCCTAAGGCATGGCTTGGACCATGGCTAAGGGCTAAAAGCTAGCCACAACCAAAGCCAACACCTAGGATAAAATCAAGCTCTTACCGAGAGCACCCAATCTTTGTAGTGGGATGTCTTGCGTTGTTTTGATGTCGTATATCGTTCCAGTGGCTATATGATCAGCCATGGCTCAATCTAGACATGATGAAGTGTTGCATGAACCATGGCTATGGGCTAGGAGCCAACCATCATCAATTCAAACACTCAAAAACCGAAACACACTCACACGAAAAAAAACAAAGGAACCGTGCACTTGTGTAGTTTCTGTGATATTTTTAATGGATCTGTGAATTAAAATGTGAAAGAATGATTTGGTCATGTCCTAGACATGATAAGGGAGGGTTCTAACCGTGGCTACAGCCCCTAGGACAGCCAAGATTCAACACACCTTAACCATTCAAATGGCCAAAACCGACTCTCACTTCTGCACTTAAGAAAAACTTTGCTGTCATTTCTTTGTTTGTGCGTGCATGGATGTAAACCAATGAACCAAAAATACCCTAACACACTCTAAAACATTCCTAGAAGTAGCCATGAATGCCTGGAATCGAGCAACTCCCTGTAAACAACACAAACAACTCAACCGTGACACATAGCGTAAGGCTGAGAAGTGTACAGATTTTTGCTGTCAAAAGTTTCGTTTTTACCACATGAATCCTGAACATATAATGTTTAAAAATATTTATAGGACTTGATTGAAGAGCAAATAAGCAATATATACATGCCTGGAATTTTTTTTGACAAAAACAAATCAATACAACGAATACGACGCAACGGAGTCGGAGTTGGAACTTTTTTTCTTTCCTACTTTTCTGCTGCTGTTCTCTCGATTCTAGCTGGTATTTTTTTCTGATGTTTTTCGAAGGTGAGAGTGTGGGTTTGCTAGACACTGAAGAGGAGTGTTGTAGGAGGTGTTGAATGGGTATTGAAGTGTATTTAGTTGTGAGTTACAAGTGAAGGAGATGAATGGGTTTTTGAATTGTTTCTTGCCCCCTAGCTGCCGATTCTTGCCCTCACTCTTGCTGCACGTTCAGCCTATTTTCTAGACTCATAAATTGAAGAGAAATGAGGTGTGTTATTGTGGGGACCCGGGCTCTAACTCAATTCTTTTGGGATTTATTGGATCTTTGCTCGAAAATGTGGGTCAAAATTTTGCTTTTAACATTAACTTAAATGTAATAACCAAAGCATAACATGTCTTTATAATAATTAAACAACATCATGTACATACAAGTCTATTTGGTACAATCATCCGTTAGTGTTCAAATTCCAACTACAAACATAAGTAGTAACAGTCTAATAGTAAACACTAGAAATCTTCAACGCCCGAGATCTCCACGCTATCATCAATCTCTCATCTAGCTTGAGACCCAGATCCTGCCCCACCTGTTGCCATGCACACATACAGACACGACAACAGCCGGATAACTCCGGTGAGAACAAATCCCCGTATAAAACATGGTAAGCATGTATAGAAACAATCTAAATCTTAAAACATGCTATCATGATCATATTTAAAAGTAATAGATTTCCTAATCTATGAAATCAACTCAAAATAAGCATGCAACTCAATTCAGATAAACATGCAATTTAAATCAAGTCATATAAACATGCTGTCATAACTGAAAGCAATAAACATGGGTTTCATGGTCTATGAAACCACATCCATAAACGCATGCAGTTCTAGTCAAATCATGACTAGACTCGACTCGACTATACTCTAGGGATCCCGGGGAGAATAAGACGTCACTGTCTGTCACCTACCCTCCCATTCGGGGTGACGTATATCTTATTCCTAGACTTCGGTCATATCTGTATCGAGTAATCTACAATAGGAGGGTGTCTGCTCCTATGTAACGATACACCGAACATCTAGAAGTCTGACTATCTGTCAAACTTTCCTATCTCAAATGCAATGTATAACAATCTGTAAACAAAGCATGTTCATTTCAAAGGATTTGAATATAAAGTCTATAAACAAATCACAATTATATCAAAAGATAAACAATAATCAAGTATGTGATTTTATTGGGAAACTCAAATGAGATCTGATTTGAGTTATATCTTCCCAGATATCACATGCATTATACATTTGTCGTCCCGGTCTGACGAAGACGAAGTCTCGAAGTCAAATCTGTCCATATCCAATCTGAAAAGACAATATCGAATACATAGTATCAATGACTAACTCAATTCACAATCTGTTCTGATCAATACTCAATTCAGTACATAATCTGATCAATATTTGAACACTATACAATCTGACTCATGTCAATGATATCACAATATAATCGAATTCATATCTGAATCTGAACAATCTAATTTAACTGATGTTTCGACGGCCTAACAATACTGTCTCGATAACCCCGTCAGTCTAAACATCACAGATATAATATCAGACTTCGTAATCAATAACAATATCAGTCATAATCTCAATAAAAATACAAATCTGACATGAAATCTCAGTCAAATCAACTCTGAAATTCATAACAAATACAGAAACAATCTGTTCTTCAATCTGACTTCGATTACACAATATTTACGGTAGCAGAAACGTCATATCTGATTCATATTCAATTCTGACAACATCATAATTACAAAACATCTCAAAACGTAATAAAACTTACGTCCTTGTGTAGCTCAAGTCGAGAGGAGTTCGATACTGCGTTCGGATTCGAATTCTGATGCACGGATTATTCGAAATCACAAATCTAAAAGGCGTAAGGATTTTTCCTCTCCAACCTTCGACCCTTTTCTGAAATTCTGAGAAAAACCACGTGTAACTATCATATATATACTGCATGCAACCGAATAAAACGTGGCATAGTTTTTCTTGTTGCACGTAAGACCGCGGGTGCGGTCTTCATCTTACCGCGGGTGCGGTGTGTGCACCGCGGGTGCGGTCTGACTAGCACCGCGGGTGCGGTGCTGCTACGGAATTTCTTGCCAACTTATTGTCCATTCACCACGGGTGCGGTGATGTCTGAGACCGCGGGTACGGTGATGCTTCGACCTTTCTTGCAAAAATCCACAATTGCATGACCGCGGGTGCACTCCTGTTCTGGTCGCAGGTGCGGTCTTGCAAAGTCCAATTCCTCATGTCTTTTCTTCCCTCATTGCCTGTCATGCATTCTCATATCTTCCGAGTCTCACGTTAACGAAGATTAATATTCTTGGTTTATCAATTCTATAATTCTTGGGCATTACAGTTATTGCATTTGAGTTTACTACTAATTAGGGAATTAAAATGAGGGAATAAATTCACCTTAATGGCCATTGAGGGTGATTTGAATAATTTACTACACCTTTGAATTTGTTTAAGAAAATTTGACTGGTTCCCCTACTAATTTTTGCAAGGTATGTTATGGTTTAAATCTTGTATCTTAATTGTTTATGGTTTTAAATATCCATTATACATTTTAGTGAATTTACATATTTATTTAGATTAAACTCTTGCATGGCCTTGCATGGTTTAAAAATTTAATTATTTAAATGTTATGTTAAATTTCTTGACTATTTTATACCTAAATTAATTCATCCTAATTTTTTTACATATTTCCATTTAAGCTTTAACTAAATATTGAACCTAAAAGAATTTATTTACCAACTCAGCTCTAATTAATTAAATAAATTCTAAAACATTCTATTTCTTTAAATTAAATTATTCATTGCCTTAAATTAAATTTAGGAATATTTCCTTATTATTAATCTTATCTCAAATCTTCAAACTCCAGTCCGACCTCGCGTATTTATCCTGAAAAGATAAAACTGAACATCTACTTTTAAAATAATTAAAAAACTTCATATATTCATAAAAATTCATTTTTTTAATTTAAATAGTAGAAATTATGCATGACTTATTCGTAATCTGATTTTTCCGGTTCTACATAAAGTGAATTGGACTAATCAACCTAACGTAGCAGTTTGTTTTATAGCTTCAAAATCTTCTAAAAACTGGTTGTGGCATAAAAGGTTGAACCACTTAAACTTTAAGCCTATTGCTCATCTGAGTAACCATGATCTTGTAACTGGTCTAACCTAAAATAGATTTTTCTAAAGACAAAATTTGTTCAACATGTCAGTTTGGTAAACAAGTAAGATCTTCATTCATAAACAAGGGTAGCAAATCTTCCTCCAGATGCTTAGAACTATTGCATATGGATCTCTTTGGTCCTATATCAGACATGAGTTTAGGGGGAATGAAATACACCTTGGTAGTCATTGATGATTTTTCAAGATTTACTTGGGTTATATTTCTTAAATCAAAAAACCAAACTGCTACACAACTGATTAAACTTTTCAAAAGATTATTAAATGAAAAATCAGTTGGAATTGACATAATAAGGTCTGATTGAGGGACTGAATTTGTCAATCAAAATCTTTCTCAATTTTAAGAAAATACTGCAATTAAGCATGAGAGCTCAGCAGCTAGAACGCCTCCGCAAAATGGTGTAGCTGAGAGAAGAAATCGAACTCTTAAAGAAGGTGCTAGAACAATGCTTGCTGATTCCGATATTTCTCAAATATTTTGGCAGTAGCAGTAAACACTGCATGTTACACTTAAAACGGATCAATGATTAATAAAAATCATTTGAAAAAACCGTATGAGATCCGGCATGGACATAGAAGTGTGGTGTCCTATATCAGAATATTCGGCTGCAGATGTTATATTCACGATAATGGCAAAAATAGTTTGAAAGTATTTGGTGCAAAATCTGCAGAAGGGATATTTCTGGGTTATTCATCAGTTAGTAAAGCTTACAGAGTATTTAACAAATGCACTTTGAATTTAGAAGAGTCAATTCATGTTGTATTTTATGAATCTGTACTAACTGATAAGCCAACTGATCCAGTTGAGCTAGTCGATCGCTTTACAGATATAAGTTTGGAGGATGATAGTGAAGAAGAAGTTCATATCAATCGAAATATCCTTCAAATACCAAAACCAGAAATACTGGATCAATTAGTTGAACAAGAAAATGTTCCCAATAATCAGTTAATGGAACAGAACGATGACAATCAAATACCAACTGAGGCAGCAGCAACTGAAACTGAAGAGAACATTTAGTTACCAACTAAAACAGTTGATGACATCGATCTAACTAATTTTGAATACAGATGGAAGAAATCACATCCACCAGAATTGGTGATAGGTAATCCATCTGACCCGGAAAGAACTCGGAATCAAACGATTAATTAATATATTCATTCAGCTTTTTTTTCCCAACTGGAACCAAAGAAAACTGATGAAGCTCTTGTTGATCCTAATTGAATAAATGCTATGCAAGAAGAGCTAAATCAGTTTACCCATAACAATGTCTGGAATTTAATTCAAAGACCAGTTTCTAAAACCACTATAGGTACAAAGTGGGTATACATGAACAAACTGAATGAAAATGGTTCAGTTATGCACAATAAAGAGAGGCTTTTAGCACAAGGATATATGCAAGAAGAAGGAATTGATTACGATGAGACATATGCACCAGTTGCAAGACTGGAAGCAATTAAAATTTTCCTTGCTTATGCCTCATTCAAAGGCTTCAAAGTCTACCAAATGGATGTCAAGAGATGTTCTTTCTCGGTCTATAAGGGAAGCAATTTAAAACTGGTACTTTTATCAGTCAAAATAAATACACGAAGAAACTGCTTAAGAAATTTGGCATTGAGACATGTTCAGCTGCAAATACTTCCATGAGCTCATCGATTAAATTAGACAAAGATGAAGGGAGAATATTAGTTGAGACGACACTTTACAAATGTTTAATAGGGTCTCTATTATACCTAACTGCTAGCCGTCTTGATATTGTATTTGTTGTTTGCATGTGCGCTAGATTTCAGGCAGATCCTAAGGAATCGCATTTCTCAGCTGCCAAACGCATATTGAAATTTCTTGAAGTCACACAAAATGTGGGCTTATGCTATGCTAATGACTCATATTTCAATTTAGTTGGTTATTCAGATGCAAATTATGTAGATTGTAAGCTTGATCGAAAAAGCACCAGTTGGTCGTGTCAGTTTCTAGGATACGGACTGATTTCATGGTTCATAAAGAAGCAAACACCTATAGAAACTTCCACAACTAAAGCAGAATATCTAGCTGTTGAAAGCTGATACACTAAACTACTCTAGATTCAACAACAACTGAAAGATTATGGAGTCGTTGTAGAAGAATCAACAATCTTCTGTGACAATACAAGCACAATTGCGATTACCTATAATCTAGTTTTTCACTCCGGAACCAAACACATTGATGTCAGACATCATTTCATCAGAGACCATGCTCTAAAGAAGGCAATCAGGCTGGAGTATATCTCAACTGATCAACAATCAGCTGACTTCTTCATCAAGCCGTTACCCGAGACTAAGTTTTCTTACTTTCGTAATATTTTGGGTTTAATTGATTTGTCTTAATATTAGTTGCAATTGTTATGTCAGTTTGTGGTGTCAGTTAGTAAATTGTTATCACTTAGTGTGCTGAACAGAAAATAACAATGAATCAGAATAGCTATTTTATTGATAATATCTTTCTATTAATACACGATTTAGTTCCCTTTCAATGGCTTCTAGCCAAAGGACATCCAACTAGACTTCTCACTGCAGGAAATTCTTTATAGCACTATATGCTCCCTTATAAGCATCAAGTAGTAATGACCGTCATCAGTTTCAAGGTCGGAAGTGTGAATAACGTCGAGACGCCTCTTATGTTTGATTTCATTTGCCTTCTGTTTATCAGTAGAAACTAATCTATCTTGCTGGATGGTCTGCAAGTCATGTATCTTTGTCTAGGAGGACATGACTTTTTCAAAGACAAAATCTTCGATGTCATTCTTCCGACTCTCGACGCGTGACATTCTTGCTGCATGATTAGGATTGTTGGAACTGCTCGATCTATCCATCTAAGCTTAATTGTTATTATTTTCGTAAATATTTCGTGTCTGATGAAGTTGATCTCATTTATAGACAAACTCTAACTGAAGAAAAAAAAGAAGACGAAGAGACATCAGTCAACAGAATGCAATTAATTTATTCAGTTGAGATTAAATGATGGGATTGTTAAAATTATGTATTTATCACTCATTATATAGTGATTGATAACGTGGCCCCACGAGGTCCAAACAACTTTTTACTCACATTTACACACCACGTTCACACGTTGTAAATCAATTAATCTTGGACTGACACGTGTACAAAAATTCGAACAGTCACCGACATAAGAAATGAACCCGCTTCATTTCAGTTCTTTACGAGCATTTCTATTCTCAAGAGCACATCATACACAGAGCTTTCTCTCTTACGCGGTGTTAGAACATTTCATGTTCGCAATCTTGATTTTGATGTTAACAAAACTTGGTATTTTGTTTCTAATGATTTATCTTAGTGCCCAGGTAGCTAGGAACTGATCAGGCATCTAAATGATTATTTAAGCGAGGTAAAACTGAAGTTATCGAGACGTTAACAGAAAAGACCAATTGATCGACCAAACTGGATCAGTTCAACTGAAATATCAAAGAACAGTTTAACTGACTGTCCAGCTGATGGATGATTCAGCAGAAGATCTTCAGAAGCCCGGCCAGTTGATGAAGAGTTCAATTGATGATGAACCCAGCTGACCAGTTCAACTGAAAGAGTGAAATCAGTTCGACTGACTAGCCAACTGATTTCACCAGTCCAACTGAAGATCAATTAGGAACATCATTTAGGAATTATTCAGTTGCAGATCAAGACAAGCTTATCTTAGTGGATTACAGCTACGCACAAAGGTACAAATATCTATACGATCAAAGGTACAATAATGGACGTTGCAGCAAAGATTAAAAGTGAGAGATTTCTGAAGGCATATCAGAAAAGTCAAGACACATATACCAAAGAACGCATTCAAAGCTGCAACGATCACATGTTATGAGTCTTGAAGTACGGTCTGAATGCCTCTATATATACAAGCTCAAGACCATCAGCAAAAAGAACAAAAGAGGAAATATACTAAAGTGTGTGAAGAACAAAAGAAAAGGCACGCTTATATACTTATCAGCTTACAAGAAGCAATGAGCCTAGAGAGAACACTAAAACGTGTTATCAGCTTAGTTTAGAAGCATATTTCCCTCAGTGTGTGAGAACACCTTCGGGTAGTTTTTAGAGATCAGTTCTCACACACACACACCACCACTCAAATACAGTATTGCACAAAGACAATAAACTTGTGTATGTAGTCTTTCTCACGTAGACGTTAAAGAAGTGTTAACTGGAAGGTACTGCCTTCAGTTTAGTTTAGGAGTTCAGTTATGCATTGGGTAAGTCCTAAGTTGGGTGGGTTTGTACAAGTAGTTGTATAAATCAAAGTCTTCTAGTGAATCCTACCCGATGTGGTAGAAAGGGTGACGTAGGAGCGGTTGAAGTCTCCGAACATCCATAAACATATCTTGTGTATTTAACTTTTTAACTATTGTTTTCAAAGTGATTTAACGAGTTAGAGCATCTGAACCAATGAATGCAAAAACTAATCTAGTCTTTTGGTTATTCATTACACAGGATATAAAAATATATCAGTGTTTCTTAACGAAGGATTATTTCGAGTGTTTTCTGCTTGGTTCTATACCAAACTCTATCTAATTCATCGGTGTATACATTCTTAGAACACGAGTAGCTCTTGGAGAATATTTTGTTTGAAGCACCTAAAGGTGCTATACAAATTAGCCTTCACTCGGATTCTCAAAACAACACAGAAATAGCAAGTCAAGTTCCCGCATACATTCTTAATGCAATGGCTATTGACTTCAGCTCAGTCCTATCTGTTAAGGACAAAGCTGCCAAGAATGTCTTTCTCAAGCTGGAAGCAGCTGGACTGAAGAAATTTATGGGGTTATCAACTCAAGAAATTTATCCCAAGGAGATTTAGGATCTTTATGCCAATAGATTCATCTCTGCTGATGGTAAAAAACAAAAACCGTAAACAGTCAGTTGCTGATTATTGAAGAAGACTCCTTCAGCAATCTCTTCCAACTGCCTTCTGATGGCTCGACTCACTTTTCTGAAGTGAAAATTTCTGATGTTGAGGAGATGCAGACACTTATATCTGCTAATGGACGGAAAATCAAATTTTTCGATCCAAAGAAAGAACTGAAGCCAGAGATTCAGTTACAGGCTGATATTGTGGCCAAGGGTGTACTCGCCAAGGCAGGCTCGTTTGCTGCCCTGACCCTTGAAAAGTTTCAAGTAATGACTACTATCATGGCTAGACGGAGACTGAAGTGGTCAGCTATCATTTTCAATGTAAGGTCCAAAATTAAGACGACGTAATCCAACTGAATGTAAATCTAAAGAAAATGAGTAATAGCTAATTAAATAATTTTAATTGCTTAAATTGATTATGTTGATATGTTTATATGATTTTAAAGTTGTTTTCTACATGAATGCATAAAATTATATTTTTTAAAAAAAAAGAGGTTATTCGATATGTAATCGAGGAGCGGAGACCGATGGCTAAAAAATGGAAAAATATTTTTATGAAATAATTTTTTTTAATTATTTAAAGTAAGGTCAATGCATTATGATATTTTTTGAAAATAATAAGTTTTGGGGTGATTTTACACACCAAGACATAATTTTTATCGGTATTCGATTTTCAACGAAAATATGAACTTTTTCACAACTCGGCTAATATTTTTACGAACGTTTCTAAACGAAATATTTTTTAAATACACTAATGGGTTTATTGGGCCTAGTATACCATACTAATTGGTCCAAGCTTACTCTACACATTTTAATTAAAATACAAGCCCAAAACCCCACCCCAAAACCCTTAAAGCACATGCCTCTCTTCCCCAAAACCACACAACTCTTTCTCATCAGCTATAACACAAGCACACAAATAAATTCATCAAGGAAAAGAGTCGGGTTTGAGGGAAAAATCCAGCCAAGGTCGTTCGTCGTCATTCCTCACATCTCAACGTAATTGTCGTGTGTAAATACGCAAAGGCACAACATAATTCTTTTCTTTCTCATTTATCACATCTAATATATGTTTGATTATTTTTTGTATGAAAAACATGTATTCATGCATGCTTAAGGTATGATTTTTGTTCCAAAAACTTGTGATATGTTAGCACAAAAGGGATGCCATGTTACGAGATCAAGATGAAACGTGTTTAACGCGAGTTAAGGGTCATAACATACACGATGATAGCTAGGCTGCACAAGCTAGGAAATAAGCTATAACAAGTATTGCATGTTTTGATGCCTAAGTTCGGCCATAGGGTTTAACCACGCATGGCTCGGCCAAGGCTTGACCAGGGCTGGGCTAGGACGTGGTTGGGTGTGTGGAGGAGTCGTGTTAGGGAAGAGTCCAAGCAAGCTAGGACTCTTCCCAAGTGACCCATGAGAGCAGCGTGTGCAGGGAGTCCAAGCAAGCTAGGACTCTTCCCAAGCGACCCAAGAAAGCATGTTGGGACTCTTCCCAGGCTAGGTTTGTTAGGGTCCTGGGAGGGTTCACGAGGGACTGGGATCGGTGTCCTGGTGCGTTAGGAGTCCTAGGCACAAGGAAAAGGCATGCACACAACTCCTGTTTGGTGCAGAAGGTTGCAGCGCGGGTTAGGCTCTGTCCAGTGGGTCCAGTAGGGTCCATATAATGTTTGGGAAGGGGCTGACTCGGGGTGGCTTGGGTGCGGCTCGAGGGAAATGGGAGATGGCTCGAGGATGTTCATGGAGAGCTCGATTTTTATGATTTCCTTGGTTAAGGGTTGAACCGTGGTCAATGGGGGTCGAATCATGGTTCAAAAGAGTAATTTAAATATAAAAATTCTATGTTTAAAAATTGGGAATTTATTAATAAAGTTTGAAATTTATTCGGGATTAAAATGCACTACGAATTAATAATTACGAATAGATCAAAAGCCTTGAATTAAGCTAAATAAAAATATCAGAAAATAATTTTAAGCTTAAATGTTTATTTAGAACGGTCAAGAATCAACGAAAGTAATAAAAAGTCAAAACCGAGAAATTTTACGTCTAGGGGTAAAACGTTCATTTTACATCTAGAAAATAGTAAACGTCATGGCAGTGCCTCGAACGCTATAATATATAATAAAATGCTTATTTTAAATGGTTAAAGAATTTTATGATAAAAATTTTAAAGCCAAAGATATGTTCCATGCGTGGTTTGAAAGAATAATGATAATCATACGCATGATTTTTATAAAGTGATGATAATATGAAACATTGGAGGAGGTGAAGTATTGTGACTATTATGATGCTATGATGATATGATTGGGGATATAGTGAGTGAAAAGACCCCAGAGGGAGCCCATTTACGGGAGGAGGCATCAGAGAGAGCCCATTTATGAGAAAAGACCCCAAAAGAAGCCCGTCTATGAGAGAAGTCCCAGAGGGAGCCCGACGATTTTATTTGCATATGATGATGATAGGCCAACTCTCATTTGACGGGTGAGAGTGTCATTGATATCCCCGCTGCCCAGTACTGTGGTTATATATAGATGGATCCGTCGACCTTTTGATGAAACGAAAGTCACAATTAACGATCAGAATTCAATAAAAAGAAAATGTATATGCTTATGATGAAAAGGAAAATGTTTATGATAAAATAATATATGATATGAAATGATGAAAGGAAAAATGTATATGTTTATGTATGTTCATGAAAAGTTATTTTAAATAAAATTATTCACTGTTGCATGTGATTGTATATATATTATTTATTATCAAGATTATGGTTTGCTGAGTCATTAGACTCACTAGATGTGATGGGTGCAGGTGAGCATGATATTAATGTTGATGGAGGTTTTGATGGTTGATCTTGCTGGACTGAAGGTTCACACAACCCGAGGACCAACGCTAGGTTTTCCGCATTATGATTATGATTTATGTTTTAAGTTTATGATAAAGATTTTTACGACTTTTATTATGCTTTGAGTTGTTTTGGAGAAGATGTAGAGTTCTGATGCTTTTGAAATATTGTTAAGATAGGTTTGGGAAACACGTGACGATTTTATGTTTTGAACTATTTCTTTTGAATTTTCAGATATAGTCGGTTGTTTTATTTTAAAATGGTGTCAAAGTATTTTAAAGTATATATATGTATCGGCCGAAAACATTTAGGATTAAAAAAAGTACTTTTTAAGTAAAACAATTAGTGGACATTTCATTCAATATCCTCAAGAACATGCTTCAGTCCTCCAAACAGTCCAAAGGTTTAATTGTGCCACTCAACTACTGTAATGCCCGAGAATTTAATTACCGTAATTTGAAATGAATTGAGTATGATTACCGTAATTGATAATTAATCTGGAATGATTTTTGAAGTAATTGAGATAATGATAGATGGAACGGATCGGACTAGAACACATAAGAAAGGTGTAAATTGTGTGTGCAAATTTATGTGTTGGCGCACATGCGCGATCAAGAGTGGCGCACATGCGCGAGAATCACAGTAAGGTTGGCGCACATGCGCGAAGACATGCGCGCATATGCCCGACACCACCAGAAGCCTAGGCGCATATGCGCGAGATTAGTGGCGCATATGCGCGGAAGGTCCAGAAGGATTGGCGCATATGCGCGACTTAAATGGCGCATATGCGCGGGTTAGGCAGAATGATTGGCGCATATGCGCGACATAAATGGCGCATATGCGCGAGTTGGCAAAATGCTGGTGTGAGCTACCGGCGCATATGCGCGACATTGTTGGCGCATATGCGCGCAACGTGCAGAACATGCACAACGCCACTTGCTTTGCATGCACGAGATGGATATATATAGATGTGCGTAAACCTCGATTCTCCTCCATTCTTTCAGCCTGAAAGTCGAGAGGTTAGGGGAGAGATTTTATATTCTTGAGGTTAGAATTCAATTTACAAAGAAACCGTTTATCCAAATTGAAATCCGACTTCGGTACTGTGTTCATATCAACGCAGGCTACAACTGGACGTAAGTTTTGTTACGTTTAAACATGTTTTGAAAATATGATGTTACTAGAATTGCATGTGATTCAGATATGATGTTTCTGCTATAGTAGACAGTATAGAAGTGAAGGCAGACTGAAGAACAGATTATTTATGTATTTGTTATGATTTTTGGAGTCGATTTGACTGAGATTTCATATCAGAATTGTATTGTTATTGAGATTATGACTGGTATTGTTATTGATTCCGAAGTCCAGTATTATATTGGTGATGTTCAGATTGACGGGGTTATTCAGATTGTGTTGTTATGCCGTCGAAACATCAGTAAAATTGATAGTGATCAGATTCAGATAGGATTTCAATTAGATTGTGATATTATGGATATGACTCAGATTGTGTCTTGTTCAGACATTGATCAGATTGTATACTGAATTGAGTATTGATCAAAACAGATTGTGAATTGAGTTATTCATTGATACTATGTATTCGATATTGTCTTTTCAGATTGGATATGGACAGAGTTGAATACAGGTCATCGTCTTCGTCAGACAGGGACGACAAAGGTATAATTCATGTGATATCTGGGAAGATACAACTCAAATCAGATCTCATTTGAGTTTCCCAATAAAATCACATACTAGATTATTGTTTATATTGTTACCTGATTATGCTTTGATTATAGAATTGTATTCAAGCATGTAAGATAATTGTGATATTCAGTTATGAATATGATTATGCTTTGTTTACAGATTGTTATTCATTGCATTTAAGATAGGAAAGTCTTGACAGTCATTGTCAGACTTCTAGACGTTCGGTGTATCGTACATAGAGCAGACATTGTCCTATTGTAGCACCACGATACAGCCATGGCCGAAGTCTAGGAATAAGACGTACAGTTACCACGATTGGTTGAGTAGGTAACAGCCATTGACGTCTTATTCATCACGGGATCCCTAGAGTTATAGATCGAGTCAAGTCTAGACATGATTTGATTAGAACTTCATGCTTATATGGATGTGGCTCCTAGATCATGGGACCTCTTGTTATTGCTTCCAGTTGTGCTAGCATGTTTTTATGATTTAGATTGTTTATATGCATGTTAATCTGATTTGAGTTGCATGCTTAATTTCATAGATTATGAAATATATTGTGTTTATACATGATCGCATGGTTTATGAATTAGTCTGTTTATATACATGCTTACCATGTTTTATACTGGGATTTATTCTCACCGGAGTTATCCGGCTGTTGTCGTGTTTTGTATGTGTGCATGACAACAGGTGGGGCTGGATCAGGGTCGAGATGACGATGAGAGAAGACGAGTTAGCGTGGTGATTCTGGACTTGCAGTAGATTGGATTTTACTACTAGAACTTTAGTAGTGAACTTTAGATTAGAATGTTGTACATTATTGTATTTTAATACTGAATTTGTATTTTTATATACAGATATGTATAGTATTTAGATTCCATTACCTTCCGCAGTTATAATTTAAAAAGAAAATTTTTAGACCCTGTTTATCAGAACTGATAATTTAAATCCCAATAACGATTAAGAAGATGATTAGCGTCCGGGTCCCCACAACAGGTGGTATCAGAGCCATAGATCCTTTAGATTGAGATAGTCAGAACTGATAGATCTTTTAGATTGAGTTAGACTGAGATAGAAGAGGATGAGCGGGGTAGATTGAATTTTCTTTCCTTGCATGTGATTGCTAGCATGAGATTTATTTCAATGTTGACTACATTGTGTGTGCTAGCATGATTTATTGCTTTCCCTATTACATGTTGCTTGTTATCCGAGTTGATTGCAGCATGTAATTACTAAGCCTGGATCAGAACCGAGTCTGGATCAGAGGTATATGATCAGAGGAGGGCTGAGACAGATTGTATAGATTGTGTACTAATCTGTTTGATATTCAGATATACCGCCTCGAAGAATTTCAGAAAAGGGCAGTACTTCGTCTGAGCAGAGAGATGTATCAGAAACTCAGTTAGAAGAAAAGATGAAAGAATTTGAGTTATTACAGCCGCCGGTTTTGAGTGGTACCGAGACATCTGAAGATTGTCAGAACTGGTTAGATGATATAGAAATCTTGTTTGATTTACTTGATTGTACAGATGAACAGAGAGTTAAAATGGTGCCTTACCAGCTACGAGAAGCCGCCAGGAGTTGGTGGATTACCAGTAGAAGAATGTGGGCACAGAGGGGTACAGTGATGTCGTGGGAAATATTCAGAACTGAATTCTATCGAAGATTTTTCTCAGCTTCGTACCGAGAGGACAAGAAATTAGAGTTTGAGAATTTGAGCCAAGGGCCGCTGAACATTGACCAATATATTGCTAAATTCTCTACTCTACTGCATTTTGCTCCTCAGATAGCTGGAAATGATGAAGCTGTAGTGAATCAGTTTATCAGAGGGCTGAATTCGGAGGTAGTTGCGTTTATGAATTTGCAACGACCTTACCATTTTGCTGATATCCTGAGTAGGGCAAAGAGAGCAGAGGCGAGTCTGATTAGACAATTGACAAGGTTGTGTGTGAAATCACCCCAGATATCGCAGTCCCCTCTTCGAATTGAGCGTGGCAGCACGAGTGGGAAGCAAGATTTGCTGAAAGCCCGCAAGAAGCCCTTCAAGAAGTTATGGGGTGATTCCTCGAGTTCCAGTAGTTCTAGTCCGAGATATACTGGAGTGTATTGCAGGAGTTGCGGAGGGAGACATTCCACCGAGCAATGCCAGGGAGTGACTGGTAGATGTAATATTTGTGGACAGCCGGGACACTTTGCTAAAGTTTGTCCCCAGAAGCGTTCCCGAAGATTGTAAGGAACAGAGTTCAATTTAAAACACCGATCCAGAATCACAACAGGTACTACTCTTTATGATTCTATTGCATATGTATTGATATATACTAAGGCATTTGTTAAGAATATCTTAGACTGAATTGCATGGGGATATGCTGTACCTGTTGGGTTTGTATGTACTGTAGTATTGATGTCCTTGCTTGTTGAGGAAATGTGGATATCAGAGATTTCTGTATATATTATATACTACAGTAGGATGAGAATGAAATAGAGATAGATTATGATGTACTTGTGGTTCCTGATTTGGACGCATTGTTGATATGTATATGCTGAACAAGTACAGACATATTGTAGAAGTTTTCCAGGAATGGTAAGCGTCAGATCAGAGAGGACTGATCAGTGGAGATACCACGATAAGGATTCCAGATTTAGAATTCTTTTGATATCTGTATTGTATATGACTCGATTAATACAGAAAGGAGCAGATTGCATCCCTATGTATTCAGTAGACCTACTGAAATCGAGCCTATCATTGACAGATATGTCAATGATGTATGAGTTGGCTGATGTTTGCCTAGATAAGATGTTAGATTTGCCTTATATCAGACAGATAGACTTCAGAAATTGAATTGAGATCAGGTATTGTTTGTATAGTAGATTTAGTACAGAATAGTATGGACTATACAGAATGATGCAAAATGAATTGAAAGAATATTTGAAAGATCATATTAAATATTCTGAGAATTATGATTCTTGTATACAGAAATTATTCAGTAAGAATTTTGTTTGAAACAGATTGTATTCAGAATAGATGATATCTGATGTTAGTATACTGATTGATTTTGAGACAGTTGATATTGTGATCAGTGACTGATCAGATACCGATATCAGAAAGATCAGAAAGTCAGAAATGTCAGAATTGTCAGATATTGATATTATAGGAGTTAACAGAGTATCTGATATAATTGTGTTTTGAACTGCTTGAGAATGATTGCTTCTAGATCAGTATTTTATACAGATTGTATTGTTTGGGGAGCATATTATATTTGCAGATGATATATAGCAGTTGATCAGAATGGCATGAAGATCTAATTGATCTGTCAGAATCGATAGTATTGTTAGAACTTACAATCCTATATATTTACTAGATTAGTATAGATTATTGTTATTCTGAATCAGTATTGATGCAGATTTTATGAACCGTTGAGAGTATTACAGTTCAGCTTGTATCAGAAATGAATTCGAGAATTCCAGCAGTTCAGAAACGTGATCAGAGTGGTCAGAACAGTATTTCGATAATCAGAGCAGAGTATCGGTCAGAGAAACTGATATGTGTTTTTGTGTTTTGTAATAGACTGATTGTGTTATGATATCAGAATGTGTCAGAATTGTACAGTAGAACTTGATATCGACAGTCAGAGCCGAATACCAGATAGGTATTTTCTTTTTAAATTATGTTATTAACTGATTTGTTTATATCAGTAGTTCGAAGTTGAAATCACAGATAATGTCAGAAATGCGCTGTAGTGACTTCAGTTATCATGTTTATGACTGAGAATGTATGATATTCGAACAGATAGATTGTGATATAAACAGATTAGATCAGTTATGGCAGAAATTGTGCAGACATGTTGGCAGAAATTGTACTGATAAGTCTGAGTTGCTAACAGAAGAAGATAGAAAGATAGAAATCAGAAGATTGGTTACAGAATATGTATATTTCTGAATAGAAATGGGAGTACATTTCTATGGTGTTCATAATGACATTACAGCCATTTTCTTTAAATTTTGATATGATATGATTATGATTGACAGATTTCTCAATCTATATCTATCAGTTTGTACCAGATTACGTACAAACAGAACTAGATGACATAGATCGATGTTAAAAAAAAAAAAATAATCAGATGGATTAGAATATTGAATTAGATGATATCAGATTGTGATTTTGATGGAGTGGTACTTGTGATAGACTATATCATAAGCTCTATTGTGCAGATTTATTACAGATTAGCAGGTAGTCAGAGAGATTGATAGATAGTCAGGGTGTAGTAATCAGATATCGACAGATATTGGTCGAACTATAGTGCTGGATGTTAGCACTAGTTATCCAGATAGTTCAGAATGAACAGATTCAAGAAACCAACGTCAGATGATGACGAGTGATAATTGAAGCTAAAGACTGTAGATGTCTTTGATAACAACAGATGGTACGGATATGTCATAAGCTATAGATTGGTATATACGGATGTTGTATAGCCAGTAATGCGAGATTGATTCTAGCAGAAAGAATTAGAGAAGTATTATGATATTATACTTAGATACTTCTTATTCCAGACTGGAATTAGAGATCTGAGTTTGATTTAAACTCTGTTATGCCTTTCTCTTGATATATCTAAATTGATTACTTGCGAGTTCGAGGACGACCTCAAATCTAAGAGGGGGAGAAATGTAATGCCCGAGAATTTAATTACCGTAATTTGAAATGAATTGAGTATGATTACCGTAATTGATAATTAATCTGGAATGATTTTTGAAGTAATTGAGATAATGATAGATGGAACGGATCGGACTAGAACACATAAGAAAGGTGTAAATTGTGTGTGCAAATTTATGTGTTGGTGCACATGCGCGATCAAGAGTGGCGCACATGCGCGAGAATCACAGTAAGGTTGGCGCACATGCGCGAAGACATGCGCGCATATGCGCGACACCACCAGAAGCCTTGGCGCAAATATGGCAAGTTGAGTGGGACACTTGTCACCACTAGACAACTTGTTATGTAAATGGTCTTCATCTCCTTCAAAAAGTGGAAGGAACGAGAATTCTCCCTGGAGAAAACCTCAAGCTTTGGTTTATATTAAAAAAATTTGATTGTACAAGATCCGGTTATCCGATTTTCGATCCGAACGCAGTATCGTGTTCCTCTCGCTACGAGCTACACAAAGACGTAAGTTTTATTACGTTTTGAGATGATTTGAAAATATGATGTTGCTAGAATTGAATATGATTCAGATATGATGTTTCTACTACCGTAAGTATTGTATAATCGAAGACAGATTAAAGAACAGACTGATTATGCAATTGTTATGAATTTCAGAAGATATTGATTTAGATTTAATACTAGAATTGTATTATTCTTGATTGAAGAATAGAGAAATGATTATTTTTAAGTATTCTGAATAGATTATTCAGTATATAGATGAAGACAGATCGAAGAAATAATATTGTATATGATTGTTTCCAATTCCAGCATATCTTGAGTTGAGTTTGATAGACACTGACAGGTTAGAATTAGAAGAATGATAATATGGTATTGATTGCGAGTTCTGATATGATATTCGTGATGTTGAGATTGCCGGGTTATCAAGACTGTATTGATATACTGTTGAAACATCAGTTGATTCAGATTTATCAGATTCAGATATGAGTTAGATTATACCGTGATATCGTTGATATGAATCAGATTGTATTTTTTCAGATATTGATCATATTATGTACTGAGTTGGGTATTGATCAGAACAGATTGTAACTTGAGCTACACATTGATACAGTGTATTTGATATTGGCATTTCAGATTGGAGATGGACAGACAGGACTTCGAGACTTCGTCTTCCTCAGACGGGGACGACAAAGGTATAATTCATGTGATATTCGGGAAGACATAACTCAAATTAGATTAATTTGAGTTTTCCAACAAAATCACATACTAAAATTATTGTTTATATTATGCTTTGTTTATAGATTTTTATACATTGCATTTTGGGATGTTTATGCTTTGTTTACAGATTGTTATACATTGCATTTAAGATAGGAAAGTCTTGACAGAACAGTCAGACTTCTAGACGTTCGGTGTATCGTACATAGGAGCAGACACCCTCCTATTGTAGCACCACGATACAGCCATGGCCGAAGTCTAGGAATAAGACGTACAGTTACCACGATCGGTTGAGTAGGTAACAGCCATTGACGTCTTATTCATTACGGGATCCCTAGAGTTATAGTTGAGTCGAGTCTAGACATGATTTGACTAGAACGACATGCTTATATAAAGTGGTTTGATAGACTATGGAACCTATTGCTATTGTTATTGCTTTCAGTTGTGATAGCATGTTTCATGATTTAGATTATTGATATGTATGTTTATCTGTTTTAAAGTGCATGCTTGTTTTGATTTGATTTCATAGATTATGAAATCTATTGTTTTGATTTTATTCATGACAGCATGGTTCATGATTTATTTTGTATATATGCATGTTTACCATGTGTTATACTGGGATTTATTCTCACCGGAGTTATTCGGCTGTTGTCTTGTTTTGTATGTGTGCATGACAACAGGTTGGGAAGGATCGGGGTCAAGATGATGATGAGAGAAGACGAGTTTAGCGTGGTGATTCCGGACTTGGTTTTATTACTTGAAATTAGTAACTGAACCTTAGATTAGATTGTTGTATATTATTGTACTTTTAATACGGAAATGTATTTTTATACTGATATGTATATTAATTAGATGCCATTACCTTCCGTAGCTATATTTTAAAAAGAAAAATTTTTAGACCCTGTTTATCAGAACAGATAATTAAATCCCAAAGATGATTAAGAAGATTATTAGCGTCCGGGTCCCCACAACAGGTGGTATCAGAGCTGATAGTTCCTTTAGCGATAGATCTTTTAGAGATAGATCCTTTAGATTGAGATAGTAAGAACTGATAGATCTTTTAGACTGACTTAGATTGAGATAGAAGAGATGAGCGGGGTAGATTGAATTTTCTTTCCTTGCATGTGATTGCTAGCATGAGAATGATTATAATGTGGATTTACATTATGTGTGCTAGCATGAGATTGATTATAATGTTGATTGACATTGTGATGCTAGCATGAGATTATGTGTTACTGCTTTAAGATACATGTTTACCTGATTAATTGATTTAGATTGGTATTATGTATCATTAAGTATGAATCAGATCTGATTCCTGATCAGCTGTAAGATGATCAAAGAAAGATTAGAACAGACTGGTTGTACTGGGTTACTAATGGTTTTGGTAATCAGATATAGCTCCCCGAAGGATTCCTGAAAAAGGTAGTACTTTGTATGAGCAGACAGATAGATCAGAATCTCAGATAGATGTGTCAGAGACTCCGATGGAAACGAAGTTGAGAGAATTTCAGTTACTTCAGCCAGCGATTCTGAGTGGTATCGAGACATCGGACGATCGTCCAAACTGGTTGGATGACATAGAAATACTAGTTGATTTACTTGATTGTTCAGATGAACAGAGAGTTAAATTGGTAATTTATCAGTTACGAGAGGCTGCCAGAAATTGGTGGATTACGATCAGAGGCATCTTAGAACTACGTGGTACTGTGATCACGTGGGAAGTCTTCAAAGCTGAATTCTATCAAAGATTTTTCTCGGTTTCATACCGGGAGGACAAAAGAGCAGAATTTGAGAATTTGAGACAAGGCCAACAGAATGTTGAGGAATATGTTGCGAAATTCTCTATGCTACTGCGTTTTGCTCCTCATTTGGCTGGGAATGACGAAGCTGTAGTGAATCGGTTCGTCGGAGGATTGAATTCAGAAATAGTTGCGTTGATGAACATGCAGCAACCTTATCATTTTGCTGATGCCTTGAGTAAAGCAAAGAGGGCGGAGGCAAGTTTGATTAGACAATTGGGAAGATTGAGCGTGAAACAATCCCAGACACAACAATCCCCTCTCCGATTTGATCGTGGCAGCACGAGTGGAAAGCAAGAGTTGCTAAAAGCTGGAAAGAAACCGTTCAAGAAATTAGGAAGTGGTTCCTCTAGTTCCAGTGGTTCCAGCCCGAACTATACTGGAGTCTATTGCGATAGGTGTGGAGGGAGACATTCCACCGAGCAATGCCAGGGAGTGACTGGTAGTTGCCATATTTGTAGACAGCCGGGACACTTTGCTAGAGTCTGTCCCCAGAGAGGCTTCCGAAGAGGTTAGGGATCAGAGTCATTGGTGGTAATGACAGAAGAACAGACTCAGAACACGTCATAGGTACTATTCTTTTATGATTATATTGCATATGTATTGATACGTACTAATGCATTTTTATGAGTATCTATGATTGATTAGCATGGAGATATGCTGTACCTATTGGGTTTGTTGTACTGTAGTATTACTTTCCTTGATGGTTGAGGAAAATGATGATATCTAAGATTTTTATGATATATATATACTACAGTAAGATAAGAATGAGGTGAGTAGATTGTGTTGTACTTGTGTTGTTGATGATCTGATTTAATTGCATTACTGATATGGAGATGGTGAACAAGTACAGAATGATATTGAAGATCAATAGAAGGGTACATATTGCTAACTCTTAGATTCAGGGATATTCTGATGATTTATGCTTGTTATATCTATGATATTTGATATGTTAACAGCATCTGATTGATTAAATGGAATATTTGAAGATTTTATTGAATATTCAGAGAACCGTGATTATTGTATACAGAAATTAGTCAGGTATGAATCATAATTGAAACAGATTGTATTCAGAATATGTGATATCTGCAGTTTGTATACCGATTTATTTGCACAGTTGAGACAGAAATCAGCGACTGTAAACGACACATGTAACAGATATATCAGAATTAGCAGAAATGTCAGAAAGTCAGAATTGCTGAGTTTTACAGATTTTCTTATTCTCTTATTCCCTTATTATGTTATATCTGCTTGCGTATTGTGATTGCTCTAAATCAGTATTTGAGACATCTTATATTGTTTGGGAGCATATTCTATTTGCAGATGAGATATGGCAGATGATTTGGGCACTGTGAAGATTGATCAGTAGTCAGAATTATCAGTATTGCCAGCAATCGTTGTTTTATGAGTTTTCTTAAACTCACTAGATCTGTATAGGTTGTTTTTATCTCGAATCTGATTGATATTACTGTGGTTTGCATGTATGTTTGATACAGAATATTGTAAACAGTTGAGAGTTGCAACAGTTCAGAAATGTGATTTCAGAATGTTTCAGAATTATATAACAGAATTTGATATTTGTAGTCAGTGCCGAATACCAGGTAGGTATTTCTTCTTTATTTTATATTATTAACTGATTGTTTATACAGAATAGTTCGAATATGAAAGCACAGATAGTGTCAGAAATGCACAGTAGTGAGTTCAGTTTTCATTCAAGTGATTGTGAATGTATGATATTCGAACAGATAGTTGTGATATAGACAGATTAAATCAGTTATAGCAGAAATTGTACAGAAAGGTTGACAGAAATGGTACTGAATTGTATGAATTGTCAATAGAAGAAGACAGAAAGATAGAAATCAGAAGATTATTACAGAATTTGTATATTTCTGAATAGAAATGAGAGTGCATTTCTATGGCTTTCATAATGACATTACCGCCATTCTCTTCGGAGGGTAAGATGATATGATTATGATTGACAGATTGTTCAATCTATATCTATTAGTTTGTACCAGATAACGTACAAACAGAACCAGACGACCCAGATTGATGTCAGAGGAATGATCAGAATCAACAGAATGTTGAGATAGAGTATATCAGAATGTGATTTTCTGGTTGATTTTGTACTTGTGACAGCATCTATCAGCTTATCAGATTGGTAATGGGATAGTTATAGTCAAGACAGTTTACAGTAAATACTACAGATTTCTATTTCTTTTGAAGAAAATTCGATGGAAGATGAAGATAGTTCAGAATGAACAAATTTAAGAAACCAACGTCGGATGATGATGATTGATATTTGAAGTTGAAGACTGAATATGTCCTTGATTTGGGATAAACAGATGTAATAACAACTGCTGGTATTGCTTTGTTATGAACTGTGGATTGGCATATACGGATGTTGTATAGCCAGTAATGCGAGATTGATTATGTCAGAGTTATTTTGAGGGGTATTATGATATTATATTTCTTGAATGAGTATGCCAGTCTAGAATCAGAGATCCGTGAGAGAAAGATAATTCAGAGTGAAGACTATTCTGCTATTGGAATTACAGTAAAGTTGACAGGGCATTAACGAGACGATCTGAAACACAGAATCTGATATGAGACGGAGATTTCAGAATTATTTCATTTAGATGAGTTTTCTGATTAACCTCTATTATTCGTTTCGTTTGGATATCTTAGTTGATTTACTGAGATTTCGAGGACAAAATCATGTCTCAGAGGGGGAGAATTGTAAGGCCCGAGATGTTATCAATTTTATGAGACCCCGAAAAGAAAAAATATTATTGATGGCATTTTTGTAATTAAGTGGAAAAATACTTAATTTAAATATGATGGCAATTTTGTAATTAAGTGGAAAAATACTTGATTTAAATTTGATGGCAATTTAGTAATTATTGGGGGGCCAATTTGCAAATAGTGAAAAGTTGAGGGATTAAAGTGCAAATATGGCAAGTTGAGTGGGACACTTGTCACCACTAGACAACTTGTTATGTAAATGGTCTTCATCTCCTTCAAAAAGTGGAAGGAACGAGAATTCTCCCTGGAGAAAACCTCAAGCTTTGGTTTATATTAAAAAAATTTGACTGTACAAGATCCGGTTATCCGATTTTCGATCCGAACGCAGTATCGTGTTCCTCTCGCTACGAGCTACACAAGGACGTAAGTTTTATTACGTTTTGAGATGATTTGAAAATATGATGTTGCTAGAATTGAATATGATTCAGATATGATGTTTCTACTACCGTAAGTATTGTATAATCGAAGACAGATTAAAGAACAGACTGATTATGCAATTGTTATGAATTTCAGAAGATATTGATTTAGATTTAATACTAGAATTGTATTATTCTTGATTGAAGAATAGAGAAATGATTATTTTTAAGTATTCTGAATAGATTATTCAGTATATAGATGAAGACAGATCGAAGAAATAATATTGTATATGATTGTTTCCAATTCCAGCATATCTTGAGTTGAGTTTGATAGACACTGACAGGTTAGAATTAGAAGAATGATAATATGGTATTGATTGCGAGTTCTGATATGATATTCGTGATGTTGAGATTGCCGGGTTATCAAGACTGTATTGATATACTGTTGAAACATCAGTTGATTCAGATTTATCAGATTCAGATATGAGTTAGATTATACCGTGATATCGTTGATATGAATCAGATTGTATTTTTTCAGATATTGATCATATTATGTACTGAGTTGGGTATTGATCAGAACAGATTGTAACTTGAGCTACACATTGATACAGTGTATTTGATATTGTCATTTCAGATTGGAGATGGACAGACAGGACTTCGAGACTTCGTATTCCTCAGACGGGGACGACAAAGGTATAATTCATGTGATATTCGGGAAGACATAACTCAAATTAGATTAATTTGAGTTTCCCAACAAAATCACATACTAAAATTATTGTTTATATTATGCTTTGTTTATAGATTTTTATACATTGCATTTTGGGATGTTTATGCTTTGTTTACAGATTGTTATACATTGCATTTAAGATAGGAAAGTCTTGACAGAACAGTCAGACTTCTAGACGTTCGGTGTATCGTACATAGGAGCAGACACCCTCCTATTATAGCACCACGATACAGCCATGGCCGAAGTCTAGGAATAAGACGTACAGTTACCACGATCGGTTGAGTAGGTAACAGCCATTGACGTCTTATTCATTACGGGATCCCTAGAGTTATAGTTGAGTCGAGTCTAGACATGATTTGACTAGAACGACATGCTTATATAAAGTGGTTTCATAGACTATGGAACCTATTGCTATTGTTATTGCTTTCAGTTGTGATAGCATGTTTCATGATTTAGATTATTGATATGTATGTTTATCTGTTTTAAAGTGCATGCTTGTTTTGATTTGATTTCATAGATTATGAAATCTATTGTTTTGATTTTATTCATGACAGCATGGTTCATGATTTATTTTGTATATATGCATGTTTACCATGTGTTATACTGGGATTTATTCTCACCGGAGTTATTCGGCTGTTGTCTTGTTTTGTATGTGTGCATGACAACAGGTGGGGAAGGATCGGGGTCAAGATGATGATGAGAGAAGACGAGTTTAGCGTGGTGATTCCGGACTTACAATAGACTTGGTTTTATTACTTGAAATTAGTAACTGAACCTTAGATTAGATTGTTGTATATTATTGTACTTTTAATACGGAAATGTATTTTTATACTGATATGTATATTAATTAGATGCCATTACCTTCCGTAGCTATATTTTAAAAAGAAAAATTTTTAGACCCTGTTTATCAGAACAGATAATTAAATCCCAAAGATGATTAAGAAGATTATTAGCGTCCGGGTCCCCACAACAGCCCGAGAATTTAATTACCGTAATTTGAAATGAATTGAGTATGATTACCGTAATTGATAATTAATCTGGAATGATTTTTGAAGTAATTGAGATAATGATAGATGGAATGGATCGGACTAGAACACATAAGAAAGGTGTAAATTGTGTGTGCAAATTTATGTGTTGGCGCACATGCGCGATCAAGAGTGGCGCACATGCGCGAGAATCACAGTAAGGTTGGCGCACATGCGCGAAGACATGCGCGCATATGCGCGACACCACCAGAAGCCTTGGCGCATATGCGCGAGATTAGTGGCGCATATGCGCGGAAGGTCCAGAAGGATTGGCGCATATGCGCGACTTAAATGGCGCATATGCGCGGGTTAGGCAGAATGATTGGCGCATATGCGCGACATAAATGGCGCATATGCGCGAGTTGGCAAAATGCTGGTGTGAGCTACCGGCGCATATGCGCGACATTGTTGGCGCATATGCGCGCAACGTGCAGAACATGCACAACGCCACTTGCTTTGCATGCACGAGATGGATATATATAGATGTGCGTAAACCTCGATTCTCCTCCATTCTTTCAGCCTGAAAGTCGAGAGGTTAGGGGAGAGATTTTATATTCTTGAGGTTAGAATTCAATTTACAAAGAAACCGTTTATCCAAATTGAAATCCGACTTCGGTACTGTGTTCATATCAACGCAGGCTACAACTGGACGTAAGTTTTGTTACGTTTAAACATGTTTTGAAAATATGATGTTACTAGAATTGCATGTGATTCAGATATGATGTTTCTGCTATAGTAGACAGTATAGAAGTGAAGGCAGACTGAAGAACAGATTATTTATGTATTTGTTATGATTTTTGGAGTCGATTTGACTGAGATTTCATATCAGAATTGTATTGTTATTGAGATTATGACTGGTATTGTTATTGATTTCGAAGTCCAGTATTATATTGGTGATGTTCAGATTGACGGGGTTATTCAGATTGTGTTGTTATGCCGTCGAAACATCAGTAAAATTGATAGTGATCAGATTCAGATAGGATTTCAATTAGATTGTGATATTATGGATATGACTCAGATTGTGTCTTGTTCAGACATTGATCAGATTGTATACTGAATTGAGTATTGATCAAAACAGATTGTGAATTGAGTTATTCATTGATACTATGTATTCGATATTGTCTTTTCAGATTGGATATGGACAGAGTTGAATACAGGTCATCGTCTTCGTCAGACAGGGACGACAAAGGTATAATTCATGTGATATCTGGGAAGATACAACTCAAATCAGATCTCATTTGAGTTTCCCAATAAAATCACATACTAGATTATTGTTTATATTGTTACCTGATTATGCTTTGATTATAGAATTGTATTCAAGCATGTAAGATAATTGTGATATTCAGTTATGAATATGATTATGCTTTGTTTACAGATTGTTATTCATTGCATTTAAGATAGGAAAGTCTTGACAGTCATTGTCAGACTTCTAGACGTTCGGTGTATCGTACATAGAGCAGACATTGTCCTATTGTAGCACCACGATACAGCCATGGCCGAAGTCTAGGAATAAGACGTACAGTTACCACGATTGGTTGAGTAGGTAACAGCCATTGACGTCTTATTCATCACGGGATCCCTAGAGTTATAGATCGAGTCAAGTCTAGACATGATTTGATTAGAACTTCATGCTTATATGGATGTGGCTCCTAGATCATGGGACCCCTTGTTATTGCTTCCAGTTGTGCTAGCATGTTTTTATGATTTAGATTGTTTATATGCATGTTAATCTGATTTGAGTTGCATGCTTAATTTCATAGATTATGAAATATATTGTGTTTATACATGATCGCATGGTTTATGAATTAGTCTGTTTATATACATGCTTACCATGTTTTATACTGGGATTTATTCTCACCGGAGTTATCCGGCTGTTGTCGTGTTTTGTATGTGTGCATGACAACAGGTGGGGCTGGATCAGGGTCGAGATGACGATGAGAGAAGACGAGTTAGCGTGGTGATTCCGGACTTGCAGTAGATTGGATTTTACTACTAGAACTTTAGTAGTGAACTTTAGATTAGAATGTTGTACATTATTGTATTTTAATACTGAATTTTTATTTTTATATACAGATATGTATAGTATTTAGATTCCATTACCTTCCGCAGTTATAATTTAAAAAGAAAATTTTTAGACCCTGTTTATCAGAACTGATAATTTAAATCCCAATAACGATTAAGAAGATGATTAGCGTCCGGGTCCCCACAACTACCTTCTGAAGAACAAAGGTTTGGTGGATGACTCTTTTGAAAAGTTATCCAAATACAAAGTCTTCACTGCCAAGTATGTTCAGCCACCAAGTACAAAACTGAATATCTCCCTTGAGCAGTTTTTGAAAATAAAAAAGGAGATTGTGAAGCAGGCAGCTCCCAAAACTTAAAAGAAGACAAAAGACTTGGCTAAGTCAACGAAAACAATCAAAAGGAAATTGATTGTAGGTGAAATTGAAATTTAATCGGAACTGTTAGAGTAGGTGCCCGTCGAGCCAAGTGTTGGCCGAGTGTTCACAATGAAACTCTATGTATAAGCAATCTTTATTTTAATAATATTTGAAATTATTATTTTTGGCAAATCTTTATCTGTATACCCATGCTAGCTGCATAGATAAAGCCCTTGAATATACAAATAGTAGAAAGAATATGAGATGCTCATATGATGAGTATCATGAAACTCATATTTGTAATACTGTATATTCTAAACGGTTCCTAGTCGATTCAGCCGCCACTAAGAAGGATATAGGCCGCTCGAGTTAGAGACTAGTATCTGCGATGTGAGTACCATGTTTCATTGGTAGGGGACATTGTGATGTCCGAACATGCAGATAGGTGCTCCTTGTAGAGTGCACTGAACAACCCTCCATAAAAGGACTTTCCAAGTGGTTCTCACTTATCGAGTGGAAAAGTCCTGGTTTATGGTTGTACAGAATTAGTCCTTATGACCCGGGACAACATTGAGACTCTATGTGCTAGAATTACACTTTGACTTGTTTACCGACTCTCATGGGGTCATCAGGTGGCAAGGTTGGGTGTTCTGTCGAAACACATAGGAGTCGATGCATTGTAGTCGGGGATTCACCGCTTACCTTCGGGTATGGATATCCTATGTGTTATCATGTGTATGTAGATCGAAATCTCTGGCCAGAGTATGGTTGTAATTATGAAAGGTGTTTCATAGATTGCACCATCGATGCAACTACGACATGACACATAGTATCGATTCATTGACAACTCTCGATAAACCAATGGTTGTCGAATCGATCGGGATATATGAGTTGAAGGGACCGTACTGTACGCTAACCATAATTGAATGGTTCTTGCAGGCACTATCATGTGATACCTAGGGAATCACGTAAGCGATGCTGCTAGGCGTTTAACGTGATTGGTTGGGTACTATCAGACTTGAGTTCTGACGTTCTTACTATCAAGGAGTTGATAAGTAAGAATGGAGCAATTGGGGTATGCTCGAATAAGGACATGTTTAGTCCGAATCACATGGAGATGTGAACCCACGGCTAGTTGTATCAATGAACCATTGAGGGCCACACAAGTACTAGCTTTGTAAATCCCGATGAGAAGTAAAAATAGTTCAATGTGTTGAACGGCTTATAAAGGAGTTTATAAGCGTAAGGAAAATTAGAAGTATGACTTCTATAAAGGAGAAAATAGTTCAATGTGTTGAACGACTTATAAATGAGTTTATAAGTGCAAAGAAAAATAGAAGTATGACTTCTATGAGAGAAATATAAATTTTAATTTATGGAAGTGTTCCTAGATTAAAATTTGGCCAAGTGACTAATGTTTTTGAAAATTGTGATTTTCATAAACATTATTATGGACTAAATTAAATTAATTCAAGTGTTGAATTAATTAAACACTAGTGGGCCTAGTAGAGCCCAAATAATTAAATTAATACAAGTGTTGGATTAATTAAATAATATTGAGTCTTGTAGAGCTCAATTAAAATAATTATTTAACTAGTGGGACTTGGGTAAATTCAAGTAATGTTTAATTAGTCTCAAATGTGTTTGAGATAATTAAATTTAGTCCAAAGTTTTTAATTTGATTAAAAACTATATTATATGCATGCATGGGAGGTGAAGAGTTGGGGAATACTTTTGATTAAAATAATGGTTGGCATGCAACTTTTTGTATCAACTTTTTGCAACCCCAAGAGAACTCATCCTCCCTCATTACACACAAGCATGGCCGAAATTTTAGTGATATTCCTCTCCTCCATTTTTCTCTCTTTTGTTCTTCAATTGTTGGAGATCAAAAACACTTCTCTTTGAAAAATCCTCACATTTTTCTAGTGCAAATTGTGAGGGGATCTACCTAGTTGGTGGTGGGCCTAATTTGAAGGAAAGTTTCAAGGATTTGGAGGAGAGCTTGTAGATTCATCTTCCATTCAAGAGCTTTGTTGCTAGTCAACAAAGTTGGAGCCACAATCAACTTTTAAAGTTGATAGGTACATTTCTTTAACATCCTATGAATGTTTTTGTTTTGTAAATATTACACAAGATTTTTATATGGGGTGGCCGAAATTATGCCTCAAAATTTTCGAATTTTTGCTTCCGTTGCGTTTCCGGCCACCGTAACCGGTCCGCTTTCAAGTGGTATCCGAGCTAAGGTTACGGATTTTGTGTAATATTTACGTAATATTATGTTGAGATCGATTTCTAACCGCTTGAGAAATTTTTTGGTGCAAGATTTGATAGGGCCGAAATTTTTGAAGAAAAACAAAAAAAAAAAATATTTTTCGGGCAGCCCGAGGGGCTGCCCGAGGGGGCTGCCCGAATATTTCGGGCAGCATAGGGCAGCCCGAGGGGCTGCCCGAAATGTTCAGTTTTTAAAATAAAAAAAAAAATTTTTGTTGTTGCCGGAATCCGGCGACGGAGCTCCGGCGACGGAGCTCCGGCGACGGCGATGACGGCTAGGGTTTCCAAAAGTGTTTTGGACAATCTTAGTGTCATGGGCCTTGAGATGTTGGGCCATTGGATGGACAACATTATTTGTGAAATTTAAATGGGCCTAAGTATTTTTGGTGAAAAATGGGTTTTGGGCCCTTAAGTTTAAATTTACAATTGTTGCACATATTTTCTCATAAAATAAATAATTGAAGTAGGACCTCAATTATTTATAGTAAATGGTGATTTACAAGAAATTCGATTATAAATAAATTAATTTGAAAGTAGACAAAGGTGTTTGTATACTTTGTTAATTTAATTTATAATTGTGGCGGTTAGTGATTGGATCAAGATATATAATATTGGATCAATTAATTATAGTGATAATTAATTGATGGTGTATGATATGTGATATTATGCATGAAGGATGATCAAAAGCCCAAGCCCAATTTGCTAGGTGTATGCTAGGATATTTGTGTTGTATGATTGTAATAATTATCAATTTTTAAAGTGGGCTTGGTTTATGGCCCGTTCCCACCCCATGAGATGTATCCCTATGTGCCATGGATATTTATTTGTAAATATTAGAATAGGGGAAGATCAAGATTGGAAGATGGTGGCCTTGGTGATTATGAAGATCGAAGACATGTAATATTGGATGCTAATGTAATAATATAGTTGCATTGCATCCCGTGCATTTACCCTAGGATTGGACCTAGGCCCGTGTTTGGCTCACACGGGCCATTAGTTTTGGGGCGATTGATCATCCTTGTATTGTTTTCTATTTATGATATATGCATGATATGTTATAAATAATGAGTATGTGCGTTATTATTATTATAATAACAAAGTTGCATGAATCCGGCAAACATACGATCAAACATGGCGAGCTTTTAAAATAAAATTAATGATGAGACCTTTCAAAATTAAAAACCCTCATTTTGAATAAGATTCAAAATTAATATCAAGCCCGAAAAGGGGAATTATAAATTTGTTTATAATTTCCTTGTCTTCCATCGACAATGGGTGCATGATGAACGCTACCCGTACTCGGGGCTCGGCTCATATTATTGGGGGGGCCCTGGGTGCCGGAAAGCTGTGACATCCATTGACATGGTGATGTGAACTACGTGGAACTCCCATGATTTCGGCTCATATTATTGAGGGAACTAATGCGACCGTCCATTAAGGTTCAACATCGATGGGTAAGGCTTGACACGTGAAGATGAACGACGTCATATTATTGGGTCCTAATCAAACGTGAGACAAAAGTTTACGTTAAGGGTTGCATTGTGATGCAATTGGAAACTACCTTTTAGGTTTTGTGATTGGCTGATATTATTCGGGATCATAATTCGCTAATTGGACCTTACGTACCTACTGAGGAAAGGAGTTTCCCGTTTTCACTAGAGGGTAGTGAAAGATGTCAAAACAGTGGGAGCAAATATTTATGAAGTATAAGTCCAAACTTCATATCTTACTAAATATTTAAAATAGTCATCAACATTTATCTGTTTTTACTTTTCAGTACAAATCGACAATGTCTTCGATGCGCAATTCGATATCTATAATACTCGACAAACACATATTAACTGGACCTAATTACCTCACTTGGCTAAGAAATTTGAAAATAGTCTTAAATTCGGAAAGGGTAACATATACACTAACTCAGTCGCCCCCTGTTGAGGCTCCGACTGACTGCAATCCTGAGGAATTGCAGGCTTACAAGGAATGGTGTGACCATGACTTGATAGCCAGGTGTTATATGCTGACTTCTATGAACGATGAGCTACAGAGGCGTTTTGAGGGTGCAAAGAGTGCTGCTGACATTCATTTGCAACTCAAAGAGCTCTTTGGTGAGCAAACACGACCTCTAAGGCATGCTACCGTCAAGGAGCTGATCACTTTGCGCATGCGAGATGGGACCTCGGTCCATGAGCATGGCCTAAAGGTGATCGGGCTCGTGGACAAGCTCGTTGGCATGGATCTGATCTTGCCTTCGGAGTTGACCACCGACGTGTTGCTGTTATCACTGCCTAGCTCATTTGATCCTTTTGTGGTGAACTTCAACATGAACAAGATGGAACCGACCCTTGAGGAGTTGGTGAACATGCTTGTTACGTTTGAATCCACCATCAAGCAAGAGAAGTTGGTTCTTTATGTGGGTTCTTCATCTGGTACGAAGATTGATCCACATGGGAATGGAAAGAAGAGTTCTTTCCAACGTCCCAAGAAGAACGTGCCCCTGTTGAGGCAATCTCCGAACCCTGTTGAGGCAGCCAGACCAGTTAAGGCTGACAAGACTGGTGATGTTTGTCATCACTGCAAGAAGCCTGGACATTGGAAGCGAAATTGCAAAGAATATCTTGCCCAGAAGTGTTCTGGAAACGGTATGTTCTAAATTTAAGTAAACATTTTAATTAACTCTACTTCTTGGGTATTAGATACCGGTTGTGACTCACATCTCTGTAATGGGTTACAGGTGATGGGAAGAAGTAGGAAGCTTAAGGAAGGTGTGACCTTCTTGAGAATGGGCAATGGAGCAAGAGTTGCTGCCAAGGCTATTAAGGATGTTTACTTATTGTTGAACAATGACTTTAAGTTAATTTTAAGAGATGTTTTGTTTGTACCTGTTTGATGTAAAACATTGTTTCCATTTCTATTGTGATAAAAATGGATATTCTTGTTTATTTAGCAAAGGTGTTTGCAACATTTACAAGAATGAATGTTTAATTGGTACTTGAGAACTTGAAAACGATCTCTATAACTTAAAAGTAAAAGATATTCTACTAAATGTCCATTCAAAGGCAGATACCATATGAGATATGGATGGGTAAGCCTCCCAAATATTCTTATCTTAGAATATGGGGAGCCCTGCTTATGTGAAGCAGGTAAGTGGGAGATAAATTGGATTGTTGATCCATTTTATGTTACTTTGTGGGATATCCAAGGAATTAAGTTGGATATCATTTCTATCATCCCCAAGAAACAAAAGTGTTTGTTTCTAGGAATGCAACCTTTTTGGGAAAAGGATTTTCTATTGGATAGAAAAAGGGAGATGATAGAACTCGAAGAGGTTCGAGAGAAACCCACAATTATGGAACCCACACCCGATGAGCCAAGAGAGGAGATACAAGCTCCTAAAAGATCCGAGAGACTCTCGAGACCACCTATGAGGTATGGTCAGCTTCTTGAAGAGGGCCATGATGAGCCTAACCATGGATGTGATCCAAGGACCTTCAAGGAAGCGTTATCGGATGCCGATTCATCCAAGTGGCTTGAAGAAATGGAATCTGAGTTGAATTCCATGCATTCGAACCAAGTGTAGGATCTTGTGGATCCACCTGTGGGAACTGTTCCTACAGGGACTTGGGGAGGATGGGAAGGTGTTGACCTTCAAGGCGCGATTGGTGGCAAAAGGATGTACTCAAAGACAAGGAGTTGACTTTGAGGAAACCTTTTCCCAATCGCAATGTTCAAGTCCATAAGGATTTTATTAGCCATAGCTGCATAGTATGACTATGAGATATGGCAGATGATGTCAAGACAAACTTTCTTAAATGGGGATTTTAAGAAAGTTATTTACATGTCTAAACCTGAAGGGTTTACATCTATCGGAAGTGAGCATATGGTATGCAAACTTCAGAGATCTATTTATGATCTAAAGCAGGCATCTAGGAGTTGGAACCTCAGATTCGACAGTACAATCAAATAGTTTGATTTACTATGAATCATGAGGGACCCTATGTGTATAAGAAGGTCAGTGGGAGTGTTGTGACATTCCTGGTGCTTTATGTTGATGACATTCTAATCATTGGGAATGATGTAGGAATGTTGCAATCAACAAAGATATGGTTAGCGAGTAAGTTCTCGATGCAGGACTTGGGTGAAGCATCTTTTGTATTGGGATACATATCTATAGAGATAGATCGAAAAGATGGCTTGGTCTCACCCAGTCCACATACATGATACCATCGTGAAGCGGTTCTCGATGGATGCGTCCTTGAGAGGACATCTACCAATGTGTCATGGCGTGTCCCTATCCAAGTCTGTCTCCTGAGACTGATGCAGAGATAGTGACGATGACACGCATTCCGTATGCTTCGGCAATTGGTAACATCATGTATGGGATGATATCTACACGTCCTGACGTGGCGTTTTCACTATGTGTAGTGAAAAGATATCAATCGAACCCCGGTCTTCCACAACTAGAAAGCTGTGAAAGACATCCTCAAGTTGTTGAGAAGGACCAATAAGTTGTTCTTGGTCTATGGGGGTAGAGAACTGAAATTGGAAGGCTATACTGACTCTAGCTTCCAAAGCGATATCGATAACTCGAAGTCAACCTCTAGTTTCGTATTCATGCTCAACGGTGCTGCTGTCTCTTGGAAGAGTTCCAAGTAAGACAATATTACGGATTCCAGCACAGAGGCCGAATACATTGCTGCATCAGATGCAGCAAGAGAGGCTGTTTGGATAAGGAATTTCGTCCAAGAGTTGGACGTCATTCCTAATGGAATTGCTCCTATCCCGGTGTTGTGTGACAACACGGGAGCTATAGCTCAAGCAAAGGAGCCAAGGTCTCATCAGAAATCCAAACTAGTATTGAGAAAGTACCACATCCTCGGAGAGATTGTGGAATGAAGAGTAGTGTCTATTGACAAAGTCGGCTCCGCAGATTATGTTGTTGATCCACTAGCTAAGCCTTTACCTGGACCATTGTTCGACTAGCATCGCGAATCAATGGGTTTTATGCATATAGGTAGTTGGCTCTAGTGCAAGTGGGAGATTGTTAGAGTAGGTGCCCGTCGAGCCAAGTGTTGGCCGAGTGTTCACAATGAAACTCTATGTATAAGCAGTCTTTATTTTAATAATATTTGAAATTATTACTTTTGGCAAATCTTTATCTGTATACCCATGCTAGCTGCATAGATAAAGCCCTTGAATATACAAATAGTAGAAAGAATATGAGATGCTCATATGATGAGTATCATGAAACTCATATTTGTAATACTGTATATTCTAAACGGTTCCTAGTCGATTCAGCCGCCACTAAGAAGGATATAGGCCGCTCGAGTTAGAGACTAGTATCTGCAATGTGAGTACCATGTTTCATTGGTAGGGGACATTGTGATGTCCGAACATGCAGATAGGTGCTCCTTGTAGAGTGCACTGAACAACCCTCCATAAAAGGACTTTCCAAGTGGTTCTCACTTATCGAGTGGAAAAGTCCTGGTTTATGGTTGTACAGAATTAGTCCTTATGACCCGGGACAACATTGAGACTCTATGTGCTAGAATTACACTTTGACTTGTTTACCGACTCTCATGGGGTCATCAGGTGGCAAGGTTGGGTGTTCTGTCGAAACACATAGGAGTCGATGCATTGTAGTCGGGGATTCACCGCTTACCTTCGGGTATGGATATCCTATGTGTTATCATGTGTATGTAGATCGAAATCTCTGGCCAGAGTATGGTTGTAATTATGAAAGGTGTTTCATAGATTGCACCATCGATGCAACTACGACATGACACATAGTATCGATTCATTGACAACTCTCGATAAACCAATGGTTGTCGAATCGATCGGGATATATGAGTTGAAGGGACCGTACTGTACGCTAACCATAATTGAATGGTTCTTGCAGGCACTATCATGTGATACCTAGGGAATCACGTAAGCGATGCTGCTAGGCGTTTAACGTGATTGGTTGGGTACTATCAGACTTGAGTTCTGACGTTCTTACTATCAAGGAGTTGATAAGTAAGAATGGAGCAATTGGGGTATGCTCGAATAAGGACATGTTTAGTCCGAATCACATGGAGATGTGAACCCACGGCTAGTTGTATCAATGAACCATTGAGGGCCACACAAGTACTAGCTTTGTAAATCCCGATGAGAAGTAAAAATAGTTCAATGTGTTGAACGGCTTATAAAGGAGTTTATAAGCGTAAGGAAAATTAGAAGTATGACTTCTATAAAGGAGAAAATAGTTCAATGTGTTGAACGACTTATAAATGAGTTTATAAGTGCAAAGAAAAATAGAAGTATGACTTCTATGAGAGAAATATAAATTTTAATTTATGGAAGTGTTCCTAGATTAAAATTTGGCCAAGTGACTAATGTTTTTGAAAATTGTGATTTTCATAAACATTATTATGGACTAAATTAAATTAATTCAAGTGTTGAATTAATTAAACACTAGTGGGCCTAGTAGAGCCCAAATAATTAAATTAATACAAGTGTTGGATTAATTAAATAATATTGAGTCTTGTAGAGCTCAATTAAAATAATTATTTAACTAGTGGGACTTGGGTAAATTCAAGTAATGTTTAATTAGTCTCAAATGTGTTTGAGATAATTAAATTTAGTCCAAAGTTTTTAATTTGATTAAAAACTATATTATATGCATGCATGGGAGGTGAAGAGTTGGGGAATACTTTTGATTAAAATAATGGTTGGCATGCAACTTTTTGTATCAACTTTTTGCAACCCCAAGAGAACTCATCCTCCCTCATTACACACAAGCATGGCCGAAATTTTAGTGATATTCCTCTCCTCCATTTTTCTCTCTTTTGTTCTTCAATTGTTGGAGATCAAAAACACTTCTCTTTGAAAAATCCTCACATTTTTCTAGTGCAAATTGTGAGGGGATCTACCTAGTTGGTGGTGGGCCTAATTTGAAGGAAAGTTTCAAGGATTTGGAGGAGAGCTTGTAGATTCATCTTCCATTCAAGAGCTTTGTTGCTAGTCAACAAAGTTGGAGCCACAATCAACTTTTAAAGTTGATAGGTACATTTCTTTAACATCCTATGAATGTTTTTGTTTTGTAAATATTACACAAGATTTTTATATGGGGTGGCCGAAATTATGCCTCAAAATTTTCGAATTTTTGCTTCCGTTGCGTTTCCGGCCACCGTAACCGGTCCGCTTTCAGGAACAGCCCCATCATTTAATATCGTGTGTTGGGCACCTTGACGTGCTTCAAACACAATATTCTCAATGAGCTAAAATAACTCGTGTTCTAAGAATTTTACACCGATGAATTAAATTGAGTTTGATATTAAATCAATCAGAAACCATTTGAAGGAATCCTTCATTAAGAAAAACTTATATATTATCACGTGTAACTGAATAACTGAAAATAAAGGGAATCAATTGTGGCATATATCAGTTCAGTTATGGTGAAAACTTAACTGACAGATGCTCTAACTGATCAAATAAGTTTGAAAACAATAGTTAAACATTTCATAAGATATATTTATGGATGTTCGGAGACTTCAACTGCTCCTACGTCACCCCTTCTACCACTTCGGGTAGGATCCACTAGACTTTGATCTATACAATTGATTTGTACAAACCTACTCAGCTTAGGACTTACCCAACTGCCTAACTGAACTTCTAGACTAGACTGAAGGCAACACCTTCCAGTCAACACAAGTTTAACATCTGTGTGTCAAAAACTACATACACAAGTTTTTTGTCTTTGTGCAAGATTATATTTGAGTGGTGGTGTGTGTGTGTGAGAACTGATCTCTGAGTACAACACAGAAGTGTTCTAATACACAGAGGGAATTGTGCTTCTAATCTAAGTTGATAACACGATGAAGTGTTACCTCTGGGCTGATTGCTTCTTATAAGCTGATATGCAATATGCTTACCCTTTTTCTCTGTATCTTCACACACTTGTTATGTATTGGTCTTCACCGATCTTCTATTTATAGGCGGGAAACTGATCGTATAGTGAGATTCAATAATTGTATTTGTTGCAACTTGAATGTGTTCCTTGAGATTCGTGTATCGACTTTTCCAACATCTATGCTGGAACTTTTTGTCTTTAAGTATTCCTGCAACGTCCATTATTGTACCTTGATCGTACAATAGCTTTTGTATCGTTGCGTAGCTGGGATCTACTTAGGTAAGCTTGTCTTGATCTGCAACTGATTGAATCCTAACTGATGCACCTAACGGGTCATTTGAACTGATATTTAGTTGGGCTGGTGAAATCAGTTGACTAGTCAGTTGAACTGATTTCACTCTTTCAGTTGAACTAGTCAGCTGGGCTCTTCATCAGTTGAGCACTTCATCATTTAAGACATGCATTTGTGTTTTAAATACACAAAATATCGAAAACAAACGTGAGGAAGAACAGAGGCCGAACGAAGATGGTTTGCTGCATTTTAATGCTTCAAAAGTGATTTAAATATTCAGGAAACGTAGTGTGATGATCGCCATAGGTTTCTGCTAGGAGAAAGTTGAAAAGAATCCAAGCCCTAGCTTTGAAGAATTCGGTCGAGAGTATGCTTTGAGTGTGTGTTCTTGGTGTTTTGTGTGTGTGGCATATGATGTGTATAGATTTAGGGTAGGACTCTTCTTGTGTAGTAAAAATATTATTTTCTAGGTATTTAGGTTAATTAATCAAGTTTTAATTACAAATTAAGCCCTTCAAGTATTGAAATTTAACAATTGAAGAATCCTTAAAATTTTAAATTCTACCATAAGTTAAATATTACATAATTTAATTAACTATTACATAAAATAATTACAAAAATATTGTATCTCGATTGAAAGATTTTAAATCCCCTTCTTTTCGAAATTAACTAATTAAAATGCTTAACGTCTTTATTTCACTCGACAAATTAGATTTGGACCTTAAATACTAAAATTTGTAAATCCGTTAAATACATAGTTCTCGGCTTAAAATAAAAATATAACTTTAAATTTTAACACCTCAATCGTCTCTGATCTGCTTTATTGGTTCGACATCGAATATTCGTGTCAAAACTAAAACTTGAGAAAATATTTTAATTTGCATAAAAATAAATATATATACATTTAAAAGAATTTAACACATGGCATGCATTACCTAGATTATTAATTAAATAATAAATTATTTCAATCATCCATGGGGTTAACGTGTACTGGTTTTTGGGCAATACAATTTCACCACTGAGAAATTTTTTATAATTACAGCCATTGAAAATGGAATCAAGGTCAACTGGTCTGTCTTCTTGTTCCAAATTCTCAAAGAAATTATTCAATATGAGAAGAAGTATATGTATTTGTTATCCCTATCAATCAATTAATTGAAGATACAAGAACTTTGCTCAATGATTCAGTAACTCTACACGAATTCAAAGATGTCACTGCCGCCAATATTATTTCTCTCAAACCTAAGGGACGGACTCTGAATGTCTCTCCTGCTAGTATGCTGGTTGTTAAGAAAGAATAGGAGAAGAGTAGGCCGCTGCAAAGAAGCCATCATAAAAGAAAGTTAGTAAAGATGTTTTTGTCAGAGTAGGTATCCGTCGAGCCAAGTGTTGGCCGAGGGTTCGCGTTGAAACTCTATGAATAAACAATCTTTATTTTATTTATATTTAAAATTATTGTTTTGGCACATCTTTATCTGTATACCCATGCTAGTTGCATAGATAAAGTCCTTGAAAATACAAATAGTAGAAAGAATATGAGACGCTCATATGATGAGTACCATGAAACTCATATTTGAAATATTGTATATTCTGAACATTTCCTAGTCGATTCAGCCGCCACTAAGAAGGATATAGGCCGCTCGAGTTTGAGACTAGTATCTGCGATATGAGTGCCATGTTTCATTGGTAAGGGACATTGTGATGTCCGAGCATGCAGATAGGTGCTCCTTATAGATTTCACTGAACAACCCTCTATAAAGGACTTTCCAAGTGGTTCTCACTTATCGATTGGAAACGTCCTAACTTATGGTTGTACACCATTATTCCTTATGACCCGAGAAAACATTGATACTCTATATGCTAGCAGTGCACTTTGACTTGTTTACCGACTCTCATGGGGTCATCAGGTGGCAAGGTTGGGTGTTTTGTCGAAACATATAGGAGTCGATGCATTGTAGTCGGGGATTCACCGCTTACTTTCGGGTATGGATATCCTATGTGTATGTAGTATGAAATCTCTGATCAAAGTAAGGTGGTAATTAAGAAAAGGATTTCTTAGATTACGTCATCGATGCAACTACGACATGACACATAGTATCGATTCATTGACAACTCTCGATATATCGGTCGGGATATATGAGATGAAGGGACCGTATTGTACGCTAAACATAATAGAATGGTTCTTGCAGAAGATATCATTTGATACCTAGGGAATCATGTAAGCGATGCTACTAGACGTTTAACATGATTGGTTGGGTATTATCAGACTTGAGTTCTGACGTCCTTATTATCAAGGAGTTGATAAGTAAGAATGGAGCAATTGGGGTATGCTCATATAAGGACATGTTTAGTCCCCCATCACATAGAGATGTGAACCCACTACTAGTTATATCAATGAACCATTGAGGGTAACATAAGTGCTAACTTTCTCGATCTCGTTGAGAAGAAAAATAGTTCAATGTGTTGAACGGCTTATAAAAGAGTTTATAAGTGCAAAGAAAAATAGAAGTATGACTTCTATAAGACAATTATGGGGAATGTAACTTTTAATTTATGGAAGTGTTCCTAAATTAAAAGTTGTCCAAATAAATAATATATTTAAAAATTGTGATTTTCATAAATATTATTATGGACTAAATTAAATTGATTCAAGTGTTGAATTAATTAAACACTAATGGACCTAGTAGAGTCCAAATAATTAGAAATAATTATTCAACTAGTGGACTTGAGTAAATTCAAATAAGGTTTAATTGGTCTCAAATTTGTTTGAAACATTTAAATAAAAGTCCATAGGCTTTGTAATTTTTACAAGCCCAAGTAAAAAGCATGCAAGGGAGGCGAAGGGTTGGAGGCAACTTTTTCATTAAACAATACATGGCATGCTCATGTACTTTATCACTTTTTCATACACCAAGAAAACTTTTCCTCCCCTTCACTCCACTTGTGTTGCTGAAACTACACACTCTCATTCTCTCCCATTTTTGCTTCTTCAATTTTTGATGAAAGCACAAAACTTATCAAAGAAAAATGCCTTACATTTTCTAGTGCAAGTGTAAGGTAGATTTATCTTGTTGGTGGTGGACCTAATTCGAAGAAAGGAGTCCAACGGAAAGCTTGTAGAGGTCAACCATTCAAGAGCCAAGTTGTTTACAACTTGGTTGGATCCAATAATCAATCCTTGTGATTGATAGGTATATTGTGAGGCCCGGGGCCGAAGAGGGCATGGGTCATCGTCGGTGCCATGAGGTTGCACGGACAATGAGCGGCTCCTGGCAGGCTTCTAGATGTTGGGAACATGAATGAACCGATCCAACACCAGAATGAGAGGGATTTCGAGACCATTCAATGTAATGGACTGTACAATTGAAGAGGGCTTCAGAAGATTTGATATGTACTACTCATATCAGAAAGGTGCATTTTTTTTTTGGTAGCTCATCACATAAAAACTCAAAAGTTAAGCGTGCTTGACTTCGGGCAATTTTGGGATGGGTTACCCCCTGGGAAGTTTCCTAGGGTACGTGTGAATGAGAACATAAGCACGCTGGAAAGACTTATCTTGGTACAGTGAGGACAGTTTTCGAATCTGGGGCGTTACATATATTTCTAAAACAGACATGAATGTCATTTCGTGTTTTTCGTATTTGCTACACACTATATGGTAGGGTGCTCGGTTTTATGCTATGAAAATATGATTTTTGAAACTTTTGTTGCGCATCCGGGCACCGTAACCAATCCCCTTTCAGTTTTTCTGAAGCCTAAGAGTAAATTAAGCAGGCAATCCAGTGATTTTGAGATGGTTAGCCCTTCTCATCCTCCAAAGAAGCCACGAACCGCTAAGACCAGACAAGTGCCCACACCAATCAAGGTAGTACCTATCGATCAGGTACAAAAATTAAAAGAAACCGATGACAAGACTACTAAAAAGCTTACTGAAGAGATACAACTAATAGATGTTCCAACTCAACAAAGGATAGTCAATATGTCATCTGCTCTTCTTCCTTCTCGCCCATATAAAGGAATTGTCATAAAGATCTCATACAATCCACATGGTCAAGACCAAATTATAAATTTTCCACCAAATCAGTTTCCGAGAAAGGCGAAAAGAAAATGATGGAATTTGTGGAAATTGAACAAATGTCACCAGCTCAGATACAAATTGACCTTTTCATGGAAAAAGTTAATGAGTTTGTAGAGGAGAAAGTTGAGTTCTATGACTAATGGGTCGAGTTCAGGATAATGAAATTTGTAAAGAAGCTGAATAAGAAGATTTTGTTTCATAGATTCATAGCACTAGAGAAATTTGTGGTAAGCAAAGTAAAGATTGTGGTCATTGATGAAGAAATTCAACACACAGACTACTTGCTTGATCATTGCATATTCAGGAGCTAACTATAGTTTGTGCTGAATATAGAGCCAACTATAGTCCATCTTACCCAACAGTTTTTGATGATTTTGCAATGATAAATCAACTAGATATGGATCTTGTGTCTTTGCAAATGTAAGTCATGTTTTGGGAAAATGAAATTCAACTGCTTGAGCCAAGTGACTCCCATGATAAAAACAAGAAGGAATCTGAATCATCTTCTCTATCAGCCTCTGAGAACCGAACTGAACCAATTGTTGAATAAAATGTTCAAGAAGCTTTATTGAAAGAAATAACTCGGCCTTTTCTCAATCGGCATACAAAAATTATAATTTATCCATCTCCAAATACTCCTGAAATGTCTACTGCTTAAAGACTATTGAATTTTTAGTTTTTTTGAAGCTATGGCCGAAAGTACAAACGTATTCATATACATATAAATAAGTCAATCAAGCATTTTAAAAGTTCATCCAATCACTGAAAAAAAATAACTGCAGTTAAAAATCTCAAACTATAATCAATCTCTTAGTCTACTGTTTTAAAAGAATAACTCAAACATGATACCAAAAGTCTGACAATCCCCACTACATGAAAATCATGAACATTTTGAAATACTGTTTAAAATCTATGTTTCATAATCATGTTATGCAGAAGAAATGAAAGGTCCTCCGATTTTCACGTGCACCCCCAGCTCAGCCTACTCAGTCTTCAGCGCCTCCAGTCTCCTCATCCCCACGATAACCTATATCAATCACACCTAGTGAGTCCAAAGACTCAACACATCTGAACCTTTATAATAAGTATATATACATATCATGCAACCGTGAAAAGTATCGTAAACAAAGTAACTTTAATGATCTTCAAAAGCATGAACATAAACATAAACATATTCATAACAAATCATGTCATATCGTAACAACATACGTATTTGTTGGTATATTCAGTTTTGTCATACATAAAATGATTGATATTTGATGTTGTTTAAAAAATGCTATTATAGTAGCAATTTTCATTTATAACTGATGATGTACTTAAATGTATAATAAAATGGAGATCTATTTGATTAAATAAACATCATGTTTATCCAATTATGTTTCTTTGTGATTGAACTGATACCTCCATATTTCTTGTCTAAACTGTTTGAATAATTAAAGCTACTAAATTTTGGCATAGATAATTATTTTTAAAGAGCAATTTTCAATTCAGTTAGTGAGGGGGAGCTTTATTTCCTTCGAAATGAAAAATGTTTTAAACTCCTTTTTAACAAGATTTTAAATTCAGTTATCGAGGGGGAGCTTTCATATCCCTCGAACTGAAAATTTTCTTTAGTCGTTTTTAAATGTTTTATATTCTCACAAACAGGGAGAATCATTTAAATTTAAAACTCTTCGCTCTAACTGTTCAAGTTTTGTGATCATAAAAAAGGGGAGATTGTTGGAACATTTCATGTTCGCAATCTTGATTTCGATGATAACAACACTTGTTATTGTGTTTCTAATAATTCTACATAAGTGCGCAAAAACTGAAATTGATTAGGACTTGAACTGATCAGTTATCAAACAAAAACTGAAGCTATCGAGATGCAAACTGAAAGTGCCAATTAATTTATCTAACTAAACCAGTACAACTGAAGTGTCAAGAGTAGTTCAACTGATTGTCCAGTTGATAGCAGATTCAGCAGAAGGCCTTCAGAAGCCCAGGCAGCTGATGAAGTTTTCAATTGATGAAGAGCCCAATTGAATCAGTGAAATCAGTTCAGCTGACTATTCAACTGATTTCACCTCACTAGTTCAAGACCAGTTCAAAACATCAGTTAGAACCATCAGTTGCAAAACTCGAAAAACTTATTCAATGGGATCCAGCTGTGCACAAAGGTACAAAAGCATATGTACTATCAATAGTACGATAATGGACGTTGTAGCAAAGCTTAAAGACAAAATGTTCGAATATGGCTGTCAGAAAAGTCGGGACACAAATTTCAAGGACGCATTCAAGCTGCAACGATCACATGTGATGAGTCTTGATACACGGTCGCATTACTGCTATAAATACAGACCAAGACCATAAAAAAACATGAACGAGATGTGTAAAACAAGAGAGAAAAGAAATGGCACGCTTATTAAATATCAACTTACAAAGAAGCAACCAGCCCAATCGAGGGAACACATTTCCGTCAGTGTTTGAGAACACCTTTTGGGTTGCTTTCAGAGAGCAGTTCTCACACACACACTCACCTCCACTCATATACCGTATTGCACAAGACGTAAAACTTGTGTATGTAGTATTTGACACATAGACGTTAAACAAGTGTTGGCTGGAAGGTAATGCCTTCAGTCTAGATTAGGAGCTCAGTTAGGCAGTGGGTAAGTCCTAAGCTGGGTGAGTTTGTACAAGGTGTTGTATAAATCAAATTCTTCTATTGGATCCTACCCGAGGTGGTAGAAGGGGTGACATAGGAGCAATTGAATTCTCCTAACATCCATAAACATATCATGTATTAACTATTCAACTGTGTTTCTTAAATAATCTGATCAGTTCAGTTGATATCAGTTTAGTTCTATCAACATCTGAACTGATAGAAGACATAACTGATTCCCCATATTTCAGTCGATCAGTTTACGCAAGTCTTTAGATTTTAAAATCTATCAGTTTTTCTTAACGAATGATTACTTCGAGTGTTTTCCGCTTTATTTGAAAGCAAACTCAATCTAATTCATCAGTGTTTGCATTCTTAGAACAAGAGCTATTGCAGTTCATTGAGAATATTGTGTTTGAAGCACCCTCGAAGGTGCCCAAACCGATCCATCAGTATTCATTAACTTAATTGAATTCAGATCATTAGTTGTGAATTTCGTATAAGCTCAAAGTTGATGGATCCATCTACGTATAACCACGGTACCTGACGGCGGGGACATCAGTGACAGTTTTAAACGTCCACTGAGCCTCGGCCTTACGTGCTCGTGTTCGTATTAGTCACAACCAAATCACCTCCATCAAAAACATGTACTCGTATTCATCACTTGTGGGGACCCGGGCTCTAACTCAATTCTCTTTGGGATTAATTGGATCTTTGCTCGAAAATGTGGGTCAAAATTTTGCTTTTAATATCATAAACAAATGTATATAAATCATACAAAAGATCTATCTCAAATTTATTTCATTAAACACACATACATGTCTTGTTCCAACATTACCATACCAACTAGTGTTTTTAGTACAACTACATATCACATATACAATCACTAGTAATCTTCTACGACCGAAATCACCACGCTATCTTGATCTCTCATCCTCGTCAAGTTCTTCTGGACCCTGATCCTGTTCCCCCTGTTTTTATGCACACATACAGACACAACAACAGCCGGAAACTCCGGTGAGAACAAATCCTAGTATAAAACATGTATACATGCATGTCATGCAATTAAATACAAAATCATAATACATGAATCAGTAATTATGACATATTAGTGAAGACAGATAAAAAAACCATGAACATAATCAATAGCAACACGTCCCATAGTCTATGAAACGTAATCAATATAATTCAAACTCATTTCTTTGACTCGACTCATATCTAAATCTAGGGATCCCGGTGTGAATAAGACGTAACAATTCTCCCACCTACTATCCCAATCGGGGTGGCGGTACGTCTTATTCCTAGACTTCGGTCATGTCTGTATCGAATGTCTACAATCGGAGTCGATCTTCTCCTATGCCTCGATATCATCGAACGTCTAGAAACTTGGAATATCTGCCAATGACTCTCCTATCTCAATGCTTGTATATAAATCAATATAAAGTACAAACATAGCAAAGTATAGAAATCTAGTATGTGATTTTGGGAAACTCGAATCAAATCTAATTCGAGTTGTATCTTCCTGAATAAACATGAATTATACCTTTCGTTGTTTAATCTTTGTCGAGATCAAAGACTTGAAATTGTCGCTATCAATCTGGAATGACAATTCAAATAGTACAATATCAATTCACAACTCAAACCAATATACATATGGATCAATATTCAGTCTTGGTGCATTTTGACGGCGTAACGGCGTAATCTCGTGATACCATTCAACTCAACAATAATACTCAATACCAATCACTCATAATCCTCAACAACATTGATTCACAAGGCTCAAAATCTGTATAAGTTCATACATATATGCTGGAATTTGCACAAATTGCATATCATATCCGTTTTTCAATCCGGAATCAATTATATATGCCCCTTCATCTTCACAACGTATACTATCAAGCATATATTGATTTCTCTAACACATGAACATCAAAACATGCTGGAAAGCAATTAAAATGTATACCCTTTCGAAGCCCTTGTCAAGAGGAGCAAGAATCTAAGCTCGGATTCAAATTCGGTTGGCCGAATCATTCAAAACCAACAACTTAAACTTGAAGAAAATTTGAGAATGCTATTGTGGTGCTCTCAGTTCTGCCTGCTGGAGAAATGAAGAATGGAAGACAACACATGATATTGCATGGCTAAGAGCAAGTGGCTTATTCTTTGTTCAACGCGTCGCACAGCGGGTGCGCTCATTCTTTGGTCGTGGGTGCGCTAAGCTTACTGTATCACATCCAAAATTTCAGAATAACGACCGCGGGTGCACTGGCTCTTGCACCGCGGGTGCGGTCTTGTATCGGTGCATCCATCGCAGGTGCGATCCTGTTCTTACCACGGGTGCGGTCATGCTACTGTATTTCTTCAACATTTCATGAGAAACGATCGTGGGTGCACTATCTTTTGAATTGCAGGTGCACTGTCTTTGCTGCCCCAACAATATATTTTGCAACGTCGCTTCTCCTTGTCTGTTTTTCCATTCCCTTATTCATAATACATGGTAAACTCAAAATATTAAAGTAAAATCTTGGGCGTTACATTTCTCCCCCTCTTAGATATGAGTTCGTCATCGAACTCGCAGGTAATCAATCAAAACAAGTAAAAGAAGCAATATACTCACAAGCTGAATAAAGACTTACATCATGTAAATAACTCGGGATATCTTTGTCTCATCTTTGATTCTGTCTCCCAAGTCACTTCTTCACTGCCATGACGACTCCACTGGACTTTCACTAGCGGAATAGTCTTCGTTCTGAGCTGTTTAACTTTCCAATCAAGAATCTGAGTCGGTTGTTCAATATAACTCAAAGTCTCATCGAGTTCGGCCTCGTCAGGCTGAAGAATATGAGAAGTATCTGGTAGATATTTACACAGCATCGATACATGAAAGACATCATGTATCCCAGATAGAGAAGTCGGAATGGCGAGTCGATAGGCCCGATCGCCAATCTTCTCAAGAATCTCGTACAGCCCGATGTATCTTGGAGACAACTTCCCACGTTTTCCAAATCTGACAACGCCTCTGAAAGGAGAAAATCTTTAAAAATACTCTCTCTCCCTGTTCAAATACTAACGGTCGACGTCTGATATTCGCATACTTCGCCTGTCTATCTTGTGCTGTCTTCATTCTTTTCTGAATTATCTACACTTTCTCAGTCATTTCACGAATCATATCTGGCTCAAGTTCTGGTACCTTTGAGATATCATCCCAATACAACGGAGATCTGCACTTCTTTCCATATAAAGCTTCAAACAGTTCCATCTCGATGCTCGTCTGATAGCTGTTGTTGTACGAGAATTCACACAGAGGTAGTGAATCTTGCCAACTAGTGCCAAAGTCTAACACTACCGCTCTCAGCATATCCTCTAAGGTCTGGATAGTCTGCTCTGACTGTCCGTCAGTCTGAGTATGATATGCAGTACTCAGGTGCAATGTCGTACCTAGAGCCTGCTGCAAACTGTGCCAGAAATGTGAAGTGAATCGAGGATCACGATCCGATACGATAGATTTCGGCACACCATGCAATCTGACTACCTCTCTGATATATATCTCTGCCATCTGATCATGTCGGTACGTCATTTTTTACGGAATAAAACATGCGGATTTGGTTAATCTTTCAATCACAACCCAAATCGCAACACAGCCTCGGGATGATCGTGGTAACTTCGTAACGAAATCTTTGGAAATGTGATCCCATTTCCATTCAGGAATATATAAACTCTGAAGTAAACCTCCGGGTTTCCTTCTCTCGGCCTTCACCTGTTGGCAATTCAAGCACTTAGACACAAACTCTGCAATATCTGACTTCATCTGTTTCCACCAGAATTGTGTCTTCAGATCGTTGTACGTCTTCCTGCCACCAGGATGAATACTGAACCGACTAAAGTGCGCTTCTGACAATATCTGCTGTTTCAAATCTGAAACATCTGGCACTACAAGATGGTTATTCACATACAAAACATGATCATGTACCTGATACTTCGATTGTGCCCTGATCTGACCATCTCAACTGACTTCTGAATATTCTGATCAGTTCTTTGTGCTTCTTTAATTCTCAAAATCAAATCTGGCTCAACTTGAATCGTAGCAAGTCGTAGTGGTCTACCATCTGTATCAAATTCTAATCCAGACAAACAGCAATCTTCAATCATATTCGAAACACCTATCGTTGATAAGGATAGGGAACATACCTTTCGACTCAAGGCGTCCGCTGCTGCATTAGACTTTCCTGGATAGTACTTGATCTCGCAATCGAAATCCTTCAATAAATCGAGCCATCTACGTTGTCTCATGTTCAACTCTAACTGAGAAAACAGATATTTCACGCTTTTGTGATCAGAGTAGATTTCAAACTTCTCGCCATAGAGATAGTATCGCCAAATATTTAGTGCAATTATGATGGCCGCCAATTCAAGATCATGAATTGGGTAACAAATCTCGTGTGACTTCAACTGTCTCGAGGCATATGCGATTACATGTCCTCGCTGCATAAGAACACATCCTAACCCTCTGTGAGATGCATCACAATATACAACAAAATCACCAGTACCTGAAGGTATCATCAACACTAGAGCACTGATCAGTCGTTTCTTAAACTCCAAGAAGATAGACTCACAGGCTTCAGACCATACAAATGGCGCATTCTTCTGTGTCAACTGGGTAATCGGCTTTGCGATACTGGAAAAATCTTTAATAAATCGTCGGTAGTACCCTGCTAAACCGATGAAACTGCGTATCTCTGGCACTGATGTCGGTCTAGGCCAACTGATCACAGCTTCAAGTTACTTGGATCAACAGAAATACCGTCTCCAGAAATGATATGACCCAAAAAGACAACCTGTCTAAGCCAAAAGTCACACTTTGGCAATTTAGCATACAGTTTCTCATTTCTTAACGTCTGCAACACAATTCTTAAATGTTCGGCATGCTCGATCATACTCTTGGAATATACCATAATATCATCAATAAAAACAATAACAAACTCATCCAAATACTTCTGAAAAACACGGTTCATTAAGCCCATAAACACTGCTGGAGCATTCGTTAAATCGAAAGGCATGACAATAAATTTGTAATGTCCATACCTGGTTAGGAACGCTGTCTTCAGTATATCCACATCTCGGACTCTCAGCTGGTGATATCCGGATCTCAGATCAATCTTGGAATAGACAGAGGATCCCTGCAACTGATCAAATAAATCGTCGATACGAGGCAAGGGATATTTGTTCTTTACTGTTGCATTGTTCAGTTTCCGGTAATCAATACACAATATCATCGAACCGTCTTTCTTTCGAACAAATAATACCAGAGCACCCCAAGGAGATACACTCAGTCTGATGTAACCCTTGGCCAACAAATCTTCGAGTTGTTCTTTCAATTCTTTCAATTCAATAGGCGCCATTCTATAGGGAGCTCGAGATATACGAATTGTACCTGGTATGAGATCAATGCTGAAATCAACCTCTCGGGCTGCAGGTAACCCTGGAATCTCGCCTGGGAATACATCAGCAAACTCGCAAACCACTGGCAGATCTGCCAATGCTGGATTTCAGTAGATCTACTGAATATACAAGGAACCCTCTGCTCCTTTCTGCAATAATATAGTCATCGTCAAAACAGATACTAAAGGAATCCGAGATCTGGAACTCTTACCGAAGAATTTCCACTCATCAGCCATCTCTGGTCTGAATCTGACAATCTTCTGGAAACAATCTACAGTAGCTCTGTACTTGGTTAACATATCGATACCGAAAATACAGTCAAAATCAGCTAACACAAGCACAATACAATCTAAATCAATCTCGTGACCCTCAAACTGTAGTATACAATGTCTAACTGAAGTCACAGATATAAGACCACTTCCCAACGGAGAAGAAATAGACACTACATCAGATAATGACTCAACATGCAATGAATACAACAATGCAAAGCGCTCAGATATGAAAGTATGAGATGCACCCGTATCAATCAATACATAGGCAGGATAACCGCAAAGAAAACAGTTACCTGCAATCACATCATCTGGTGCATCTTGGGCCTTCTCTTCTGTCAATGCAAATACTCGAGCCTGCTGTCTGGGAGGTTGACTCACTGTCTGGCTACCTCTGGCTCGGGGTTGGGTCTGTGTAGGGGTTGGCTGAGAGGAATGAACAGATGAAGCTTTCCTCTCAGGCTGAGCTAGTGAACCAGATATTCCCATACTCTGAGTTTGTTGTACACCTTTCTGGGGACAAACCCTGGCGAAGTGTCCATGTTGTCTGCAGATATTGCAGCGACCCATAACACCCTGACACTGCTCGGTGGCATCTCGGCCTCTACAAGAACTGCAATATACACCTATATACTCTGTACTCTGGCCAGGACCTCTCTGTCGTGACCCACTGGAGCTCGACGAACTGCTCCCTGATCTTTTGAACTGTTTTCCCTTCACTTTCAACTGATCTTTCCTTCCGCTGCTACTACTACCACTCTCAAATCTGGGAGGGGGTTGAATTGAAGGTTGTGGCGGTCTCGGAGTCGGAGCGACATAGGAAGTGCTTCGTTGCCTAAGCAATCCAGCTTTTTCTCCCTTGGCACGGTTCAAGGCATCTGAAAAATTGTTCGGTCTACCCGTATTCACCAAGGTAAAGATTTCCGGATTCAGGCCATTGATAAACTGATCCGCCACGGCCTCTTCATTCTCGGCGACATGAGGACCAAATCAGAGCAATGTTGAAAACTTTGCCACATATTCCTCGATGTTCAGCTGTCCCTGTCTCAAATTGGCAAATTCAGCACCTTTATCCTTTCGGTAGGACACGGGAAAGAATCGCTGATAGAACTCTGCTTTAAAAACTTTCCATGTGATCTCTGTGCCACGATGCTCCAATGCTCTCTTCGTGATAAGCCATCAGTTCTTTGCAACATCTTGCAGTTGATGCCCAATAATTTTAACCCGTCGCTCGTCGGTATATTCAAGAGATTCAAATAACATATCGATGTCATCGAGCCAACTTTCACACTCAACTGCACTTTCGGTGCCCATCAGTGTCGGGGGTTGAAAAGACTGAAACCTTTTCAGCAAAGTCTCCATCGGAGTAGCGGTCACATCCATCGAATCATTGGAAGTACTGCCCTATTCTGGTGCTCGACCTGCTACTGGTTGGGGTACTCGTCGAGGAGGCATATCTGATTATCAAACGGATTAGTACACAATCTATACAATCTGTCTCAGTTCTCCTCTGATCATATACCTCTGATCCAGAATCGGTTCTGATTAAGTCTTTACGAATGCATGCTATAATTCAACTCAGATAACAAGACAACATGTAATAGTGAAAGCAATAAATCATGCAAGCACAATAAAAGCAAGGAAGAGAAATCAATCTACCCCCGCTCATTCTATTCTATCTTAGTCTAAAGGATCTATCGCTCTGATACCACCTGTTGTGGGGACTCGGGCTCTAACTCAATTCTCTTTGGGATTAATTGGATCTTTGCTCAAAAATGTGGGTCAAAATTTTGCTTTTAATATCATAAACAAATGTATATAAATCATACACATGATCTATCTCAAATTTATTTCATTAAACACACATACATGTCTTATTCCAACATTACCATACCAACTAGTGTTTTTAGTACAACTACATATCACATATACAATCACTAGTAATCTTCTACGCCCGAAATCACCACGCTATCTTGATCTCTCATCCTCGTCAAGTTCTTCTGGATCCTGATCATGTTCCCCCTGTTGTTATGCACACATACAGAAACAACAACAGCAGGAAACTCCGGTGAGAACAAATCCCAGTATAATACATGTATACATGCATGTCATGCGATTAAATACAAAATCATAATACATGAATCAGTAATTATGACACATTAGTGAAGACAGATAAACAACCATGAACATAATCAATAGCAACACGTCCCATAGTCTATGAAACGTAATCAATATAATTAAATCTCATATCTTTGACTCGACTCATATCTAAATCTAGGGATCCCGGTGTGAATAAGACGTAACAAGTCTCCCAACTACTCTCCCAATCGGGGTGGCGGTACGTCTTATTCCTAGACTTCGGTCCTGTCTGTATCGAATGTCTACAATCGGAGTCGATCTTCTCCTATGCCTCGATACCACCGAACGTCTATAAACTTGGCATATCTGCCAATGACTATCCTATCTCAATGCTTGTATATAAATCAATATAAAGTACAAACATAGCAAATCATAGAAATCTAGTATGTGATTTTGGGAAACTCGAATCAAATCTAATTCGAGTTGTATCTTCCCGAATCAACATGAATTATACCTTTCGTTGTTTAATCTTTGTCGAGATCGAAGTCTTGAAATTGTCGCTATCAATCTGGAATGACAATTCAAATATTACAATATCAATTCACAACTCAAACCAATATACATATGGATCAATATTCAGTCTTGGTGCATTTTGACGACGTAACGGCGTAATCTCGTGATACCATTCAACTCAGCAATAATACTCAATACCAATCACTCATAATCCTCAACAACATCGATTCACAAGGCTCAAAATCTGTATAAGTTCATACATATATGCCGGAATTTGCACAAATTGCATATCATATCCGTTTTTCATTCCGGAATCAATTATATATTCCCCTTCATCTTCACAACGTACACTATCAAGCATATATTGATTTCTCTAACACATGAACATCAAAACATGCTGGAAAGCAATTAAAATGTATACCCTTTCGAAGCCCTTGTCAAGAGGAGCAAGAATCTAAGCTCGGATTCAAATTCGGTTGGCCGGATCATTCAAAGCCAACAACTTAAACTTGAAGAAAATTTTAGAATGCTACTGTGGTGCTCTCGGTTCTGCCTGCTGGAGAAATGAAGAATGGAAGACAACACATGATATTGCATGGCTAAGAGCAAGTGGCTTATTCTTTGTTCAACACAGTCGCACAGCGGGTGCGCTCATTCTTTGGCCGCGGGTGCGCTAAGCTTACTGTATCACATCCAAAATTTCAGAATAACGACCGCGGGTGCACTGGCCCGCGGTCTTGTCTCGGTGCATCCACCGCAGGTGCGATCCTGTTCTTACCGCGGGTGCGGTCATGCTACTGTAATTCTTCAACATTTCATGAGAAACGATCGCGGATGCATTATCTTTTGAACCGCGGGTGCACTGCCTTTGCTGCCCCAACAATATATTTTGCAACGTCGCTTCTCCTTGTCTGTTCTGTAATTCCCTTATTCATAATACATGGTAAACTCAAAAGTATTAAATTAAAATCTTGGGCGTTACATCACTTGTAAAATTCATGCATATACATACATTTCCTCAAAACCAAGCATGCAACGTGTTTTTCAGCATTAACATTAAAACCCTTGTCATAATCAACATATACATTTTAAATATGTATTATCAATTGTCAGGGCACTGCCAGGATTCTTAACTTAACTCTGGTGCAGAAAAACCATTTTCCATCCAAACTTATAAAATGCCTTAAAAACATATTTTTAATCATTTCTTAGATGTAAATTCCAGCTCATGCTTTAACTTCTATAAATTGTTTTAAAAACTTAGACTGAAGTCCTGGTTTTAACTCGAATCAATTCGAAACTTAACCACAGTTCGGAGACTCCTAACCAAGCCCCGTATGACCCAATTTAACCATTAATAACTCAGTCACATCAACATATCAACATCCAAAACGAGAGATGTGACAGACCTTAACTTTAAAACTACTTAAAATTTGCAGAAAATAAAAGTTTTTTTCTTAAATAAGTAATAAACTCTCGGAAATGAAATACAAATAAAATTCTTGTCTAAATATTTGAAATATAAAAGATTCCAAACTATTTTCGTGACATCAAGTCACAACCAACTAGCTTGCAAAGGTATTTGTTTATGAAAGGGGATCGGTTACGGTGGCCGGAAACGCAACGGAAGCACAAAAAATTTCGATTTTAGCATATATATTTCGGCCACCATAGATTTGTGTAGGAAATACAATAAAACACCAAAATGACATTCATAGTGTGTTTAGAAATAGTTACCTATCAACCTCTTGAGGTTGATGATGGCTCCAACTTAGTTGATATACAACTAAGCTCTTGATGGCAAGACAATCTACAAGCTTCACCTTGTTCTTGAATCTTTCCTTCAAAATTAGGCCCACCACTAGCAAACTAGAACCCCTTTTATTTTGTACTAGAAAAATAAAAGGATTTTTCAAGGAGAAGTATTTTTCTTCCTCAACACTTGAAGAGAAAAAAAATTGAGAGAAAACTTGAGAGAATTGTTATATGAATTTCGGCCATTGCATGTCTTGAATGGGGGAAGGGAGACTTGTCTTGGACTTGCAAAAAGTGGAGACAAAAGTAGCATGCCAAGCCTTGATAGTTGCAAAAGTTGTCTCCAACCCTTCACCTCCCATGCATGCATATTATATGGTTTATTATCAAAATAAAAACCATGGACTAAATTTAATTATCTCAAACATATTTGAGACTAATTAAACATTACTTGAATTTACCCAAGTCCCACTAGTTAAATAATTAATTTAAATTGAGCTCTACAAGACTCAATATAATTTAATTAATTCAACACTTGAATTAATTTAATTATTTGGACTCTACTAGGTCCACTAGTGTTTAATTAATTCAACACTTGAATTAATTTAATTTAGTCCATAATAATGTTTATGAAAATCACAATTTTCAAATACATTATTCACTTGGCCAAATTTTAATTTAGGAACACTTCCATAAATTAAAATTTACGTTTCTCTCATAGAAGTCATACTTCTATTTTTTTCTTACACTTATAAACTCCTTTATAAGCCGTTCAACACATTGAACTAATTTTACTTCTCAACGGGATCTAGAAAGCCAGCACTTGTGTGGCCCTCAATGGTTCATTGATACAACTAGCCGTGGGTTCACATCTCCATGTGATTCGGACTAAACATGTCCTTATATGAGCATACCCCAATTGCTCCATTCTTACTTATCAACTCTTTGATAACAAGAACTTCAGAACTCAAGTCTGATAGCACCCAACGAATCATGTTAAACGCCTAGCAACATCGCTTACATGATTCCCTAGGTATCAAATGATAGTGCATGCAAGAACCATTCAATTATGGTTAGCGTACAGTACGGTCCCTTCAACTCATATATCCCGACCGATTCGACAACCATTGGTTTATCGAGAGTTGTCAATGAATCGATACTATGTGTCATGTTGTAGTTGCATCGATGGTGTAATCTATGAAACCCCTTTCATAATTACCACCATACTCTGATCAGATATTTCAATCTACATACACATGAGAACACATAGGATATCCATACCCGAAGGTAAGCGGTGAATCCCCGACTACAATGCATCGACTCCTATATGTTTCGACAGAACACCCAACCTTGCCACCTGATGACCCCATGAGAGTCGGTAAACAAGCCAAAGTGTAATTCTAGCACATAGAGTCTCAATGTTGTCCCGGGTCATAAGGACTAATGGTGTACAACCATAAACTAGGACTATTCCACTCGATAAGTGAGAACCACTTGGAAAGTCCTTTTATGGAGGGTTGTTCAGTGCACTCTACAAGGAGCACCTATCTGCATGTTCGGACATCACAATGTCCCCTACCAATGAAACATGGTACTCACATCGCAGATACTAGTCTCTAACTCGAGCGGCCTATATCCTTCTTAGTGGCGGCTGAATCGACTAGGAACCGTTTAGAATATACAGTATTCCAAATATGAGTTTCATGATACTCATCATATGAGCATCTCATATTCTTTCTACTATTTGTATATTCAAGGACTTTATCTATGCAACTAGCATGGGTATACAGATAAAGATGCGCCAATATAATAAATTCAAATATTATTAAAATAAAGATCGTTTATACATAGAGTTTCATCATGAACACTCGGCCAACACTTGGCTCGACGGGCACCTACTCTAACAATCTCCCACTTGCACTAGAGCCAACTACCCATATACTTCAGACCCATTGATTCGCGATGCTTCTCGAATGATGGTCCTGGTAAAGGCTTAGTTAGTGGATCAGCAACATTATTTGCGGAGTCGACTTTGTCAATCATGACATCTCCTCTTTCCACGATCTCTCTGAGGATGTGGTACTTTCTCAATACGTGTTTGGACTTCTGATGAGACCTCGGCTCCTTTGCTTGAGCAATCTCTCCCGTGTTGTCACAAAACACAGAGACAGGAGCAACTCCATTAGGAATGACGCCCAACTCTTGGACGAAATTCCTTATCCAAACTGCCTCCTTTGCTGCAGCTGATGCATCAATGTATTCTGCCTCAGTGGTGGAATCCGCTGTACTGTCTTGCTTGGAACTCTTCCAAGAGACAGCAGCACCATTGAGCATGAATATGAATCCAGAGGTTGACTTTGAGTCATCAATATCGCTTTGGAAGCTAGAGTCGGTATAGCCTTCCAATTTTAGTTCTCCACCCCCATTGACCAAGAACAATTTATTGGTCCTCCTCAAATACTTGAGGATGTCTTTCACAGCTTTCCAGTGTGGAAGACCAGGGTTGGATTGATATCTACTCACTACACTTAGTGCGAAGGCCACGTCAGGACGTGTAGATATCATCCCATACATGATGCTACCAATTGCAGATGCATATGGAATGCGTGTCATCGCCGCTATCTCTTCATCAGTCTTGGGAGACATGGACTTGGATAGGGACACGCCATGACACATTGGTAGATGTCCTCTCTTGGACTCATCCATCCAGAACCGCTTCAGAATGGTATCAATGTATGTGGACTGGATGAGACCAAGCAATCTTTTTGATCTATCTCTATAGATCTGTATTCCCAATACAAAAGATGCTTCACCCAAGTCTTGCATCGAGAACTTGCTTGCTAACCATATCTTAGTTGATTGCAACATTCCTACATCATTCCCAATGAGTAGAATGTCATCAACATACAACACCAAAAATGTCACAGCACTCCCACTGACCTTCTTATACACACAGGGTTCCTCAGGATTCTTAGTAAAATCAAACTCTTTGATTGTACTATCGAATCTAAGGTTCCAACTCCTAGATGCCTGTTTTAGACCATAAATAGATCTCTGAAGTTTGCATACCATATACTCACTTCCGACAGATGTAAACCCTTCGGGTTGAGACATGTAAATTTCTTCCTTAATATCCCCATTAAGAAATGCTGTCTTAACATCCATCTGCCATATCTCATAGTCATACCATGCAGCTATGGCTAACAAAATCCTTATGGACTTGAACATTGCGACTGGAGAAAAGGTTTCTTCAAAGTCAACTCCTTGTCTTTGAGTATATCCTTTTGCTACCAATCGCGCTTTGAAGGTCAATACCTTCCCATCCGCCCCAAGTTTCCTCTTGTAAATCCATTTGCACCCTATGGGAACAATTCCCTCAGGTGGATCCACGAGATTCCACACTTGGTTCGAATGCATGGAATTCATCTCAGATTCCATTGCTTCAAGCCACTTGGATGAATCGGCATCAGATAATGCTTCCTTGAAGGTCCTTGGATCACATCCTAGGTTAGGCTCATCATGGTCCTCTTCAAGAAGCAGACCATACCTCATAGGTGGTCTCGAGACTCTCTCGGATCTTCTAGGAGCTTGTATCTCCTCTCTTGGCTCTTCGGGTGTGGGTTCTATAATTGTGGGTGTCTCTCGAACTTCTTCGAGTTCTATCATCTCCCCTTTTCTATCCAATAGAAATTCCTTTTCCAAAAAGGTTGCATTCCTAGAAACAAACACTTTTGTTTCTTGGGGATGATAGAAGTAGTATCCAACCGAATTCTTTGGATATCCCACAAAGTAACATAAAATGGATCGACTATCCAATTTATCTCCCACTACCTGCTTCACATAAGCAGGGCACCCCCATATTCTAAGATAAGAATATTTGGGTGGCTTTCCCATCCATATCTCATATGGAGTCTTGTCAACTGCTTTTGAATGGACATTGTTCAACAACAGTGCCGCTGTCTCAAGCGCATATCCCCAAAATGATGGCGGCAACTCCGTGAACCCCATCATAGACCGAACCATGTCCATCAAAGTCCGGTTACGACGCTCCGAAACACCATTCAACTGTGGTGTAGCAGGCGGAGTCCACTGTGAGAGAATCCCATTCTCCCTAAGATACTCTTGGAACTCGGCACTCAAGTACTCACCACCTCGATCCGATCGAAGTGTCTTGATGCTTCGTCCCAATTGCTTCTCTACTTCACTTCTGAATTCTTTGAACCTTTCAAAGGCTTCAGACTTGTATTTCATCAAATACACATACCCATACCTCGAAAAGTCATCGGTAAAGGTGATGAAGTAGGCATGTCCATGCTTAGTAGTGATGCTAAGCGGACCGCACACATCGGTATGGATCAAATCCAATAACCCTTTGGCTCGCTCCACATGGCCCTTAAAGGGAATCTTGGTCATCTTTCCTTTCAGACAGGATTCACAAGTCGTGAGAGCATTAATATCAGACATATTAAACATGCCCACTCCCACTAGCTTGTTCATCCTTCTTAGGGAAATATGTCCTAATCGAGCATGCCATAATTGTGCCGAATTTAGAGTATCTTGTTTGCGCTTGTTTGTTGTTGTTACAGCTTGGACATTGTTAAGTGGAATATCTTTCAATTTTAAGGTGTAGAGATCGTTTTCAAGTTCTCCGGTACCAATTAAACATTCGTTCTTGTAAATGTTGCAAACACCTTTGCTAAATAAACAAGAAAATCCATCTTTGTCCAACATAGAAATGGAAATAATGTTTTTCACCAAATCTGGTACAAACAAAACATCTCTCAAAACAAACTTAAAATCATTGTTCAAATGCAAGTAAACATCTCCAACAGCCTTGGCAGCAACTCTTGCTCCATTGCCCATCCTCAAGAAGGTCTCACCTTCCCGGAGTCTCCTACTTCTTCCCATCACCTGCAAATCATTACAGAGATGTGAGCCACAGCCGGTATCCAATACCCAAGAAGTAGAGTTAATTGAAATATTTACTTCAATATAGAACATACCCTTTCCAGAACCCTTCTGGGCAAGATATTCCTTGCAATTACGCCTCCAATGTCTAGGCTTCTTGCAGTGATGACAAACATCAACAGTCTTGTTAGCTTTATCTGGTGTAGCTACCACAACGGGACTCGGAGCTTGCCTCTTCAAGGGCACGTTCTTCTTGGGACATTGGAAAGAACGCTTCTTCCTCTTCCCACGTGGATCGGTCTTCGTACCAGATGAAGAACCCACATAAAGAACCGACTTCTCTTTCTTGATGGTGGACTCAAAAGTCACAAGCATGTTCACCAACTCCTCAAGGGTCGGTTCCATCTTGTTCATATTGAAATTCACCACAAAAGGATCAAACGAGCTAGGCAGCGATAACAGCAACACGTCGGTGGTCAACTCCGAAGGCAACATCAAATCCATGCCAACAAGCTTGTCCACGAGTCCAATCAACTTTAGGCCATGCTCATGGACCGAGGCCCCATCTCGCATGCGCAAAGTGATTAGCTCCTTGACGGTAGCATGCCTAAGAGGCCGAGTCTGCTCACCAAAGAGCTCCTTGAGGTGCAAATGAATGTCAGCAGCACTCTTTGCACCCTCAAAACGCCTCTGCAGCTCATCATTCATAGAAGCCTGCATATAACACTTGGCCTTCAAGTCATGGTCACACCAATCCTTGTAGGTCTGCAATTCCTCAGGAGTGCAGTCAGTCGGAGCCTTATCAGGGGGCGACTCATTTAGTGTATATGCAATCTTTTCCGAGTTCAAGACAATTTTCAGATTTCTTAGCCAAGTGAGGTAGTTAGGTCCGGTTAACACATGTTTTTCGAGTATGGCAGAAAGCGGATTGCGAATTGAAGACATTGTCAAATAGTACTGAAAAGTAAACAAATAAATGTTAATGACTATTTTAAAATATTTAGTAAGATATAAAGTATGGAATTTAACTTTATAAATGTTTACTCCCACTGTTTTGACATCTTTCACTACCCTCTAATGAAAACGGGAAACTCCTTTCCTCAGTAGGTACGTAAGGTCCAATTAGCGAATTATGATCCCGAATAATATCAGCCAATCACAATTCCTAAAAGGTAGTTTCCAATTGCAACACAATGCAACCCTCTACGTAAACTTTTGTCTCACGTTTGATTAGGACCCAATATATGTCGTTAATCTTTACGTGTCAAGCCTAACCCATCGATATTGAACCTTAATGGACGGTCGCCATGAGTTCCCCCAATAATATGAGCCGAAATCATGGGAGTTCCACGTAGTTCACATCACCATGTCAATGGATGTCACAGCTTTCCGGCACCCAAAGCTCCCCCAATAATATGAGCCGAGCCCCGAGTACGGGTAGCGTTCATCATGCACCCATTGTCGATGGAAGACAAGGAAATTATAAACAAATTTATAATTCCCCTTTTCGGGCTTGATATTAATTTTGAATCTTATTCAAAATGAGGGTTTTTAATTTTGAAAGGTCTCATCATTAATTTTATTTTAAAAGCTCGCCATGTTTGATCGTATGTTTGCCGGATTCATGCAACTTTGTTATTATCATAATAATAACGCACATACTCATTATTTATAACATATCATGCATATATTATAAACAGTAAACAAACAAGGATGATCAATAGCCCCAATACTAACGGACCGTGTGAGCTAAACACGGGCCTAGGTCCAATCCTAGGGAAATGCACGGGATGCAAATGCAACTACTACATAAGCTTCCAATATTTACATGTCTTCGATCTTCATAATCATCATGGCCACCATCTTCCAATCTTGATCATCCACTATACTAATATTTACAAATAAATATCCATGGCAAATAGGGATACATCTCATGGGGTGGGAACGGGCCATAAACCAAGCCCACTTTATGAATTGATAATTATTACAATCATTCAACACAAAATATCCTAGCATACACCTAGCAAATTGGGCTTGGGCTTTTGATCATCCTTCATGCATAATATCACATATCATACACCATCAATTAATTATCACACTAATTAATTGATCCAATATTATATATCTTGATCCAATCACTAACCGCCACGATTATAAACTAAATTAACAAAGTATACAAACACCTTTGTCTACTTTCAAATTAATTTATTTATAACCGAATTTCTTGTAAATCACCATTTACTATAAATATTTAAAGTCCAACTTAAAATATTTATTTCATGAGAAAATATTTGCAATTTTTGTAATTTTAAACTTAAGGGCCCAAAAAATTATTTTTCACCAAAAACATTTTGGCCCATTTAAAATCACAATTATGTTAGCCATCCAATGGCTCAACAACTCAAGACCCATGACACTTTGATAATCCAAAACACTTTTGGAAAACCCTAGTCGTCATCGCCGTCGCCGGAGCTCCGTCGCCGGATCCCGGTAACAACCAAATTTTTTTTTTATTTTTAAAAGAGGGGCGTTCGGGCAGCCCCTCGGGCTGCCCTTGCTGCCCGAAACGGGCAGCCCCTCGGGCAGCCCGAGCTGCCCGACACGGGCAGCAACATGCTGCCCGAAATGTCCCCAAAAAGGCCTTGGTATTTTGTTGCAAAATATACACTCATGCGGTTAGAAATCGATCTCAACATAATATCTTGTATTTGCTACACAAAAACGTAACCATAGCTCTGATACCACATGAAAGGGGATCGGTTACGGTGGCCGGAAACGCAACGGAAGCACAAAAAATTTCGATTTTAGCATATATATTTCGGCCACCATAGATTTGTGTAGGAAATACAATAAAACACCAAAATGACATTCATAGTGTGTTTAGAAATAGTTACCTATCAACCTCTTGAGGTTGATGATGGCTCCAACTTAGTTGATATACAACTAAGCTCTTGATGGCAAGACAATCTACAAGCTTCACCTTGTTCTTGAATCTTTCCTTCAAAATTAGGCCCACCACTAGCAAACTAGAACCCCTTTTATTTTGCACTAGAAAAATAAAAGGATTTTTCAAGGAGAAGTATTTTCCTTCCTCAACACTTGAAGAGAAAAAAAATTGAGAGAAAACTTGAGAGAATTGTTATATGAATTTCGGCCATTGCATGTCTTGAATGGGGGAAGGGAGACTTGTCTTGGACTTGCAAAAAGTGGAGACAAAAGTAGCATGCCAAGCCTTGATAGTTGCAAAAGTTGTCTCCAACCCTTCACCTCCCATGCATGCATATTATATGGTTTATTATCAAAATAAAAACCATGGACTAAATTTAATTATCTCAAACATATTTGAGACTAATTAGACATTACTTGAATTTACCCAAGTCCCACTAGTTAAATAATTAATTTAAATTGAGCTCTACAAGACTCAATATAATTTAATTAATTCAACACTTGAATTAATTTAATTATTTGGACTCTACTAGGTCCACTAGTGTTTAATTAATTCAACACTTGAATTAATTTAATTTAGTCCATAATAATGTTTATGAAAATCACAATTTTCAAATACATTATTCACTTGGCCAAATTTTAATTTAGGAACACTTCCATAAATTAAAATTTACGTTTCTCTCATAGAAGTCATACTTCTATTTTTTTCTTACACTTATAAACTCCTTTATAAGCCGTTCAACACATTGAACTAATTTTACTTCTCAACGGGATCTAGAAAGCCAGCACTTGTGTGGCCCTCAATGGTTCATTGATACAACTAGCCGTGGGTTCACATCTCCATGTGATTCGGACTAAACATGTCCTTATATGAGCATACCCCAATTGCTCCATTCTTACTTATCAACTCTTTGATAACAAGAACGTCAGAACTCAAGTCTGATAGCACCCAACGAATCATGTTAAACGCCTAGCAACATCGCTTACATGATTCCCTAGGTATCAAATGATAGTGCCTGCAAGAACCATTCAATTATGGTTAGCGTACAGTACGGTCCCTTCAACTCATATATCCCGACCGATTCGACAACCATTGGTTTATCGAGAGTTGTCAATGAATCGATACTATGTGTCATGTTGTAGTTGCATCGATGGTGTAATCTATGAAACCCCTTTCATAATTACCACCATACTCTGATCAGAGATTTCAATCTACATACACATGAGAACACATAGGATATCCATACCCGAAGGTAAGCGGTGAATCCCCGACTACAATGCATCGACTCCTATATGTTTCGACAGAACACCCAACCTTGCCACCTGATGACCCCATGAGAGTCGGTAAACAAGCCAAAGTGTAATTCTAGCACATAGAGTCTCAATGTCGTCCCGGGTCATAAGGACTAATGGTGTACAACCATAAACTAGGACTATTCCACTCGATAAGTGAGAACCACTTGGAAAGTCCTTTTATGGAGGGTTGTTCAGTGCACTCTACAAGGAGCACCTATCTGCATGTTCGGACATCACAATGTCCCCTACCAATGAAACATGGTACTCACATCGCAGATACTAGTCTCTAACTCGAGCGGCCTATATCCTTCTTAGTGGCGGCTGAATCGACTAGGAACCGTTTAGAATATACAGTATTCCAAATATGAGTTTCATGATACTCATCATATGAGCATCTCATATTCTTTCTACTATTTGTATATTCAAGGACTTTATCTATGCAACTAGCATGGGTATACAGATAAAGATGCGCCAATATAATAAATTCAAATATTATTAAAACAAAGATCGTTTATACATAGAGTTTCATCGTGAACACTCGGCCAACACTTGGCTCGACGGGCACCTACTCTAACAGTTTAAACAACGAAATAAATTAGTTTCATAAAAATCAGAGTAAATGAGTTCAACATGAATAGGGAAAAAAATTCTTGAAGCCTAAGCGGTCCTCGGGTTAGTCCTCCGCACAGTCCGAGCCAACTCACTGGTCTTCACCTCTCGCCTCCTCATACTCATCATCACCTGAATCAATCAAGTCTATTGAGTCTAAAGACTTAATATGTATAAACTGAGAATAGCAAGTAGTACATAATAAAGCTACATGCATTTTAAAGTAGCACATACATATTTAAACTTTGAACTTATTTACATAAACATTTTTATAAACGTGCTTGCATCGTACATACTTAAACATGCATAATCATCATCATTTTGCGTAGAGATATGTTTCCAAGAAAGTGACCCATACATATTGAGCCTAATCAGACTAAACCATAGTACTTGACTGGCAGGGATGTCCACTGCCACATACATAAGATCCCCGGTCATGCTTTACCGGGTGGATTGGTCCCTGGTCATGCTTTACTGCTTCCCAATCCTGATCATAACCGTTCATGCTTTAATGGGGTGGAGAGGTCCCCGGACATGTTCTCTGTCTTCCAAACCCGTTTATAATTGGTCACAAGATAATTCGCATACCACAAAAACAAAACATTTTCTTTGCACGTTGAATATACTAATACATTATGCATGCGACAAAAAATTAATTCTTTTTTCAGAAAGCTTGGCACTCGGGCGGTAACCACTAACCGCTCTAGCGCTCCCGTCCAGATGGCCTGGTGCTCGAGCGGTAAAATCTCGCTCTTGAGCACTGCCCTGCGCAAAAAAAAATTGAGAAACAACATATTTGAGTAGTCACACAATAATGATCATAACTCACTCAGATCTTGTCCAAAAATTACGAATTTACTGTTAAATCGAATATATCAAAAAGTACTACTTTTTGTAATTTAAAAGTATTTCCAGAAAACCGACCGAAAATTTGCAGGATTCGAAGCGACAGAGATTCATTTTTGCGATCTAAAACTGATTCAAAATCGTTTCAAACATTTTCGCTCAAACTTTTCATAACACAAATGAATTTTTACGCACCATACGCATCAAAATATTTACGACGACAAGATCGATGTAGAAAGAAAAGAATATACATGCCTTTGCGTCTAAACGCTCGAAGATAACGAATGCCGACGCGGTGGATCACGGGAGATGACCGGGGAATGCTAGCTACACGATTCTTACTCAAAAAAGGGACGTGAAACTCCGGAAATTTTCAAGGGAAAGGGGTTGAGAGGGTAGTTGCTGAAAGAGTTTCAGGAACCCTATTTTTTTTATTAAAAGAGAGAGCACAAAAATGTGTGTGTGTGGCGTGCAAGAGTGTGTGTCTGTGTAGAGATTAGGGAGATAATTAGTTTAATTAAAAATACTAATAACCAATTAACACCCCTAATTGTATAAATTATACATGTGCTAAACTTTTAAGATTTAAAAATTGCCAACTAATCAAAATTAGTATTTTGAAAAACATAAAATCTTAAACTCACCTAATGAATTAAATTAGGTTTTTAAAAGGCTAAAAATTTCATAAATCATTTAAAATATCAATTTTTTTGATTTGAAATAAAATACCACATTTTCATAAATCGCCTAAATTGCCACCTATCTCTTTTCTCGATCTCGTATCTAATATTTGTCTGAAACATAAAACTCAAGAAAATGCTTCAACGTCCATCAAACAAACATGTAATAATTTAAATAAAACAAATCATAAATCATGCATAATCAAAAGCATTTAAAATTAAATAAGTAATTTAACAATTTAATAAATGCATGGGTTTACGTGTACTATTTTGGGCTCTACAATTCCTCTCCCACTTAAATAGATTTCGTCCTCGAAATTAAATCTTACCAAACAATTTCGGGTAGCGACTTCTCATTTCTGCTTCGGCCTCCCAAGTGGCCTCCTCCGCTGATTGATTCAGCTGCTGGACTTTGACCAACTTGGTCACTTTGTTCCGAAGTCTCTGCGCCTCTCTGTCCAGAATTCGGACAGGTCTTTCTTCATATGACAGGTCTGGAGCAAGATGCAACGGTTCATAACTCAAAACATACGAAGGATTCGCCATATACTTCCTCAGCATCGTAACGTGGAACACATTGTATACTCCAGCCAGATTCGGCGGTAGAGCTACATGATAAGCAAGTGTCCAACTCAGTCAAGAATTTTGAATGGCCCTAAAAATATCGGAATCAGCTTATCTCTCTTCCCAGACCTCATAACACACTTCATGGGTGCTATCGTTACAAATATATGATCTCCTACGGCAAATTCTAGATCCCTCCTTCTCTTGTCAGCATAACTCTTTTGGTGACTCTAGGCGTTCTTCATCCTGTCTCGGATCTTGGCCACCATGTCTGTAGTCTGCTAAACAATCTCTGATCCAAGTTCTGATCTCTCATCGACTTCATCCCAATGAATCGGCGATCTACACTTCCTTCCATATAGTGCTTCGTAGGAAGCCATACCTATATATGATTGAAAACTGTTGTTGTAGGTAAATTCCACTAGGTGTAGTTTCAATTCCCAATTCCCATGAAATCGATCACACATCGCAACATATCTTCCAATATCTGAATCACTCAGACTAGCCATCTGTTTGAGGGTGAAATGTCGTACTGAATAGAAACTTTTTCCCCATAGCTGCATGTAAAATCTTCCAAAAGAATGATGTGAATCTCGGGTCTCTGTCAGACACAATTGAAACTGTGATCCCGTGCAATATGAATATCTCCCGAATACAGAGCTCTGCATAATGAGTCATGGAGAATGTAGTCTTCATCGATAGGAAATGTGCCGATTTAGTAAGTCGATCAACTATTACCCAAATAGCATTAGATCCCCTAACTGACCTCGGCAATTCAACAACAAAAACCATGGTGATATTCTCTCATTTCCACTCGGGAATAGGGAGCAGCTTAAGCATCCCTACTGGCCTCTGGTACTCTGCTTTCACTTGCTGAGAAGTTAGACACTCATACACAAATCGACGAATGTCCTGCTTCATCCCTGGCCACCAATACAACATCTGTAAATCTTTGTACATCTCTGTCAAAATAACCTCTCTGATCGAATCAACACTAGGCACCCACATCCTTTCTCTGTACCTCACAGTATCATCGGACACTGCGTAGAGTACACTGCCCTTGGCTTCATCCTTTATTCTCCATTTTTACAACTGTTCATCTGAAGGCTGAACTCTAGGGATTTGGTCTAGCAAAGAAGACCGGACTAACAGATTAGACAACTTGGGAGCTCTGGCCTTAGGATAAACTTCTAGGCCAAACCTCCGAATCTCTGACTGAAGAGATCTCTGCGTTGACAGCCATGCTATGACTGCTACCTTCCTGCTCAAAGCATATGCCACAACATTAGCTTTTCCTCGGTGGTAGCTAATTTCACAATCGTAGTCTTTTACTGACTCCAACCACTGCCTTTGTCTCATGTTCAGTTCTTTCTGCGTGAAGAAGTACTTGAGATTCTAGTGATCAGTGAATATCTGGATTTCTCGCAGTACAATTAATGTCTCCATATATTCAATGCAAAGACAACGGCAGCTAACTCGAGATCATGAGTCGGGTAGTTCTTTTCATGCACTTTCAACTCTCTGGAGGCATAACCTATAACTCAACCATGCTACATCAATACTGCTTCTAAATCGAGCTTATAAGCGTCGGTGTATAACACAAAATTACCTTTCCCTGATGGCATGGCTAAAACTGACGCTGTGATTAGAGCTTGCTTCAAAGTATCGAAGCTCTTCTGACACTCGTCAGTCCATAAAAATTTAGCAATGTTCTTAATCAATGAAGTGAGTGACACTGCAATCGAGAAAAACCCCTGAATAAATTTCATGTAGTATTCTGCCAAGCCTAGGAAACTACGTATCTCTGACACGTTCTTTGGCTCAACTCATTCTCTTACTGCGGCCACTTTAGCTAGATCCACCTCAATGCCACTGCTAGATATAATATGTCCCAAAATTTCTACTTTCTCCAACTAGAATTCGCACACTGAATTTTGCAAACAACTTGCGACTCTACAAGACTTCCAAAACTGCACCCAAATGCTGACTGTGCTCCTCATGGCTCTTCGAGTATACAAGAATGTCGTCAATGAATACTATGACGAACTGATCTAGGTAGGGCTGAAATAATGATTCATAGGTCCATAAAAATCGCTGGATCATTCTTCATTCCAAATGGCATCACTAAGAATTCGTAGTCCCCATATCTAGTTCTGAAAGTTGTCTTGTGAACATCTACATCCTTTACTTTTCAGTTGATGATAGCCAGAACATAGATCTATCTTACAGAACACTGTAGCTCCCTGCAACTGATCAAATAATTCATCGATCCTTGGTAATGGGTATTTTTTCTTGATCGTTACCTTTTTCAATTCTCGATGATTGAAACACAACCTCATGCTTACCTTTACGAAGAGTACTGTGGCGCCCCATGGTGAGAAACTAGGACGGATGAATTCTTTATCTAGGAGCTCCTGAATTTTCTGCTTGAGCTCTAACATCTCTGCTGGAGCCAAACGGTACAGTGCCTTAGAGATTGGCACAGTGCCTAACACAAGGTCAATGGCGAACTCCAATTCTCTCTCTAGTGGAAGGCCTATGATGTCTTCTGAGAAAATGTTAGGAAAATCTCTGACCTGGTACATCAGATATCAATGGGGTGGGTGCGTCAGGTGTTGAAATAATATTAACCAAGAATGCCTGACACCCCTTATGTAACGCCCCAAAAATTTGAAGGTCAATGCGAACCACATGCATACAAGTTATAAATTCCTTGTGTATGTATTTTTAAAAGTTATTTGAGTTACGATCGAAGAACGGAGACCGATGGCTGAAAAATAGAAAATGTTTTTATTAAATAATTGTTTTTAATTATTTAAAATATGATTGATCTTTTTATTATTTTTTAAAAGAAGGAGTTTTGAGGTGATTTTATATGTCGGGATGTAAATTTATTGGTGTTGGATTTTCAATAAAAATACGAACGTGTTGGCAACCCGGATAATAAATTCACAAACTTTTCCACTCAAAATTTTAATTAATCACAAATGGGCTAAGTGGGCCTAATTAACATTGTTAATGGGCCTAAGCTAGCAATCAGTGTTTGGTTAGGATTTTATTTAATATTTAAAGTGCAAATCACCTCACAATTGTATTCAAACTCACGCCTCCCTCTACCCCAATTGAATAAGGACTTCCTTTCAAAAATATCACACGCACACACAAGAGCAAGAAGGAAAAGCATCGAGTTTTGCTAGAGTTATTCAGGCCGTCGTTCCCTTATCATCGTTCTTCAATCGTCAACGTTTATTCGTGCGTAAAATACGCAAAGGCACGCCATATTCTTTCCTTCAAACATCTATCACACCATATCATTTGTTTATATATGTTTTGCATGAAAAACAAGTGAAGCTTTCAAATAATTTCGTGTATGCATCAAAGGTGAATTTTTAAAGCATGTTGTGGATCCAAAAATCATGTTTCTATGTGTTAGAAGGGTGGCTGACATGATTAGGAGTGATCAAGGGTCATGTTTCACATGAAATATAGAGTCCTAATATGCATAATATGCTGCACAACACAAATAACAGAAGTTGGAAACCGTAGGTTTTGGCCAAGAAGGAACCATAGGTATTTGTGTGCATGTGCGGTTCAAGTGGCTCGTTTCTTATGCACGGGGCTTTGGGGCTCGACCAGGACTATGGGTTGATCTTAAGTGTTGTGGCTAAGTCCTAGGAAGAGTCCTAGCATGGCTAGGACTTGGGTACCAGGCTTAGGAAGAGTCCAAGAAAGCTAGGACTCTCCCCAAGCCTTCACGCGATCAGCTGTTGTACATGGGGCTGTGGCTCGGTTTGGGGCTAGGCTAGGTGGTCCATTAGGGTCCTAGGATGATGGGCATGGGTCGGTCCAGGGGCTGGATTGGTGGGCTCGCTGCTGGCTCGAGCAAAACGTGATGAAGCGCATGGCAGCAAGGTACGCACAAGGCTACTGTCTCGTCAGATAGGTTGCTGCTCACATCCAGGAGCTTGGGCATGGTTTGAGCATGGTCCAGGGATGGTTAGTGTCATGAGAGGTCAAGTGGTTAAGGGCTAGAAGTGTCCTAGTTGGGTTAGGAGTCCTACTTATACTAGGAGACTCTTGCACACATACATGCAGAACTTGGTTCAATTTTCAGGTGAGTTTGGGCGAGCTAGGGTCAGGTTCTAGGGGCTGGGCTTGGTCAGTAGGGTGCCTAGATGTGTTTGCTAGGGTTTTGTTCGAGGTGGCTTGGGCATGGCTCGACTAAATTGGGAGATGGCTCGATGTGTTCGAGTGAGGGTCATATTTCGAATTAATAAGGAAAAATCATAACCATAGGTCCACGAGTGTGGTTCATGGCTCACAAGGGTAGGATAAATAATAAAAATGTTATGTTTAAAATTTGGGATCAAAATAACGGGTTTTGGATTTATCTGAGATTTAATCGTCTCACGAAACGTTAATTAAAAAATTAATTGGAACGGCTAGATTTAAGCTTAATAAAATTATGGAAAATTATATTTAAGCTCAAATAATTATTAAAAGTCTAAATTTTTAATTTGGGAATTTTTTATTATGATTTGGTTTAATTCGGGATTAAAACGCATTATTATGTTATATTTAAAGATTAATTTAAAAGTCGTCGATTTAAGCCAAATAAAAAAATGAGGAAATTAATGTAATATTAAATAATTATTTGGGACATGTTAGAGTCAATGGAAATAAGGAAAAATTAAATTCGAGGATTTTTACGTCTAGAGGTAAAACTGTAATTTTACACCTAGAAATTAGTAATCGTCATGGCAGTGTCCTGAATGTTGTTTTACATGCTAATATGATTATTTTAAATGTTTACGAATTTTTATATGTTTAAATGTTGGTTTTAAATGTTTATGGATTTTTATTATTTAATATGTTAAAATGTTTATTTTAAAATGTTTATGGAATTGTTATGATTTAATATTTTTAATGTTTATGGATTTTTTTACGTTAAATTTCTTATTTTAAATGTTTATGAAATCTAATATTTAAAAATGTTTATTTTAAATGTTCATGGATTTTTATATGTTAAAAGATTTATGGATTTTTAGGAGGAAACGAGAACGTTAAAAGATATGTTGCATGTTTGGTTTTAAAGAAAAACGTTATATGCATGTTTAATATTTATTAAGTAATGAGAGTACGAAACGTTGAAGGAAGTGAAGTAATTGTGACTAATACGATGATATGTTGAAAATATCGTGAGGGTGAAGGTCCCAGTGGGAGCCCGACGATCGTATTTCCATGGATACTAATACGATGATATGATTGGAGATGTCGTGAGGGAAAAGACTCCACCTGTTTATGAGAGAAGGCACCAGAGAGAGCCCATTATGGGAGAAGGCCCAGAATGAGCCCGTCTATAGGAGTACCCAGAGGAAGCCCGGCGATCGTATTTCCAATGATATGATAAGATGATATGTTAATACATAAGGCCAAGGCTCAGTAGACGGGTGAGAGTGTCGCTGATGTCCCCGCCGCCCAGTACTGTGGTTATATATAGATGGATCCATCGCCCAATACGAATACGAGTCACAATTATCGATCTGAATTCAACGAAAAGAATATGGATATGGATACGAATACGAATATGGATATGGATACGAATATGGATATGGTTATGAATATGAATATGTTTATGATGATATGAAAATGTTTACAAAAATGTTTATGAAAAGTTTATGGAAATGTTTACGTTTAAAGTTGATGCATTATTATGAAAATGTTTTTGTTTAAAGTTAATGCATCTTTATGAAAATGTTTTTGTTTAAATTTTATGCATCTTCATGAAAACGATATTTTAAGTACAAGTATTTTCACTGTTGATGTGATATGTATTTGTATTACTTGTTATCAAGATTATGGTGTGTTGAGTCTTTAGACGCACTAGGTGTGATTAATGTAGGTGATTATGATAATAATGTTAATGGAGATCTTGATGGTTGATTTGACTGGACTAAAGGTGCACATAACCCGAAGACCGACGCTAGTTTTTCTCACTAGTTATCATTTATGATTTTAGTTATGTTAAAAATATTTTATGACTTTTGTTACGATTATGAGTGGTTTTTGAGAGGTTAATAGCATGGGCTATACCTTCCAAATAATGTTATTAGGTTGGGTAAAGCGTTTAACGATTTTTCGATTTGAACTACTTTTTTTTGGATTTTTAATGGTAGTTGGTTGTTTTATTTTGAAAATGGTGTCTAGGTATTTTAAAGTATAAATGTATTTATATTTCGAATTATGGAGACTAAGGAGAAAAAAAATTCTAGCACGTTTTTAGACAAAGAGTAGTGGACGTTCCACTTTATGTATAAGTTTTCGGGCCTGCATGCAAGAGATCATGCGAGAGAACTTCTCCACCTATCTAGCTCAAAAATAAATTGCTCCATGCCCAACGGTCTTACCAACACCGTTCTTTTGTGAAAGTCAATTAGAACTCTGTTCTTCATCAGCCAGTTCATTCCCAAGATAAAATCAAACTCTGGCATTGGCAACACAATCAGATCGGCGTAAACCAAGTGGCTCAGTAGTTCAAGATCGATATCTCTGACCACCCTCGTAGCTGATAACTCCTCCCCTGATGGGACTGTCAAAGACTAGTTCACGTTGAGTCCAATGGACTTGACATCCAAATAATTAGCGAACGTCTTTGATATAAAAGAGTTAGTGGCCCGGGAATCTAACAAGGCCTTTGTGGCTACTCTCTTTATAAAGATATTTCCTAAAGGACGTTAGCACAACATATAACTTATACCCCAAAATACTAATCTTAGCCTCATGCATAGTTGAAAATTTCTATCCGAAGTCTCCAAAATATGAAAACAACATACTAATATCCCCATCAAAATTCGAAGCATGCATGAACAAAAATAAATAATGTGCTGAATTAAATAGGTTACTAGCCAGTAGGGTCGTGTCTGGGTTCTCCTCCTCGACATTCATGGTGAACACTCTCCCTTGAGTTGGCTGCCTCCACTACGAGCAGTCCTTCAGCATGTGATCACTGACCACACACTTGAATCATTTGCCCGAGCCCCATAAACACTGCCCCATATGATGACGGTTGCATTTCGAGCACGGTGCGTACTCACCAGGCTTCTGAGTTGCCTTTAGTTGCTGAATAGGACCTTTGCCTTTCGGCGGTCCTTGGAACGACCTCTTTCATTGCTGACTCTGGAAAGGCCTCTTGAACTGCTGCTGCTGTGAATGGTGCTGCTGGGGCGCTTGATAGGACCTCTTGCCCTGCCTGTCATTCTCAATATCTTTTTGATCATGTTAAGTGGCCAAGGCTCTGAATTCCGCAACAGCGTAGGTAGTAGGACCAACAACTCTAACATCATGGTGCAAGATCAGCCGTAATCCATCAAGGAAGTGCCTCAACTTTTCCCTTGCATCGTTCGCAATTAGGGCACGAAGTGACACTCTCTCTCAAATTTCCTCACAAATTCGACTACAATATTGTCTCCCTGTCGGAAAATCATAAACTCCCTGGTCAAATGTGAGCGTACTTCCTCAGTGAAGTACTTGGAGTAAAAACTTCCTTGAAAGCCTCCCAAGTAAGGGTCTGTGAATTCACTGACACAGACGTGCTCTCCCATCACAATCTGGCATCCCCTGTCAACAGAAAGGTAGCACATCTGACTCTGTGTGCATCCTGCAGCTCCATAAATGTGAATATCACTGGACTTAATCCATCCCTCAGCTATCATCGGGTCAGTAGTTCTTGAGAACTCATTTGGATCCATCCTCTTAAATCTCTCATACACCGTCTCTGGCCTGGGCGGCGTCACTCCAGTATCTACGCCAGCATTGTTCCCCGCAATTTGTGTGAAAAACTGAGTCATTCCGGCAAGTATCTGCGCCTGCATATCTGACGGTGGATGAGGAGGAGTGGCCCTCTCCTCATCCCGAGCCTCTCTCTCCTCTTCACCTGCTCCCCATGCAATCATACGTCTAGGAGGCATACTGTTCCACAATTTACCCAACACGTAAACCAACATGCATTAACATAATATCCATATCATCATAATACGAACGTAAATCTAACTTAAACGTGTACATGTTGAAATCATGACTTTGATACTTACTACATGAAAGAATTTTTTTAAACTTTAAAACTTACAGACTTGAAGCATGACTTCGTGAGCTTCTCGCAACTGGCAGTAGGCATAACCATTTACAAGAACACGGCTCTGATACCAACTGTGACGGACCGTAACTTTAAAACTACTTAAAATTTGTGGAAAATAAAAGTTTTTTTTTTCTTAAATAAGTAATAAACTCTCGAAAAAAATACAAATAAAATGCTTGTCTAAATATTTGAAATATAAAAGAGTCCAAACTATTTCGTAACATCCACGACCAACTAGCTGGCAAAAGTACTTGTTTAAATGACGACAAAAAGTAGTTTCATAAAAATTAGAGTAAATGAGTTCAACAAACATAGGGAAAAAAATTCTTGAAGCTTAAGCAGTCATCGGATTAGTCCTCCGCACAGTCCGAGCCAATTCACTAGTCCCGGCCTCTCGCCTCCTCATACTCGTCCTCACCTGCATCGATCAAGTCTAGTGAGTCTAAAGACTCAACATGTATAAACTGAGAAAGCAAGTAGTACATAATAAAGTCACATGCGTTTAAAGTAGCACATAAATATTTAAACTGTCAGGTCCAAAATTAAGACAATGTAAACCAACTGCATGCGAATCTAGGGAATATGAAAAATAGTTAATTAATTTATTTTAATTGCTAAATTGATTATGTGACATGTTTATATGATTTTTTAGTAGTTTTTCTACTTACATGCATTAAATTTTATTTTTAAGGGTTATTCTAGTTGCGATCGAGGAACGGAGTGGAAAATGTTTTTATATAAATAATTGTTTTTAATTATTTAAAATATGATTGATGCTTTTTATTATTTTTGAAAATAATGAGTTTTGAGGTAATTTTATACGCCGGGACGTAAATTTTATCGGTGTTGGATTTTCAACAAAAATACGAGCAACCCGACTAATAATTTCACAAATTTTATTAACCAAAGATTTTAATTAATCACTAATGGCCTAATTAAATCCCCTAATGAGCCTAAGCTTGGTTAGTCTTTTAATTAACTATAAAAAATACAAAACCTACCCTAAGCCTCACATAAACTCACGCCCCCTACCCCAAATCATTCAAACTCTTTCTTTCTCCAAATACACGACACACACACAAGGGTTGAAGGGAAAAGCATCGAAAGTTGATAGGATATTCAAGCCAAGGTCGTTCATCGCCGTTCTTTGCAATCGTCAACGTATAATCATGCGTTAAAAACGCAAAGTCACGTAATATTCTTTCCTTTACTCATCCATCATACCATAGTATTTATTTGATCATGTTTTGAATGAAAACAAGTCACACATCATGTTATTTTCGTAACTATTCATATGTATTGGTTAGACTCTTAATTTTTGATCCAAAAATTATGTTTTTATGTGTTAAAAGGGGTATGATCAAGGGTGTCTTACACGATTACTAGAGTCCTAGAACACACACGATAACATGCTGCACACACGGAGGAACAAGCTGGAACCACTTTTCAGTTATGGTGTTTGAGGGGCTCGATTGTAAGGGATTTGTGGCTAGGCTTGGTCTTGGCTGAGACCAGGGCTGGCTAGGGTCCGTGAGGGGTCATGAAAGGAGTCTTAGCCACGCTAGGACTCGAACACCAGGACTGGGAAGGAGTCCTAGCTTCGTGAAGCACATGCAACGCACATAAGGGCAGCAGCTGCGCAGGGAAGATTGGCTCGGCCAGGGGGCTACGGGCTGGGCTAGGCTAGGTCCTTAGGATCCTAAGAGGGTGCACGAGTGAAAGGGGATCTGTTATGGTGCCCGGAAGCGCAACGGAATTTTCGTAAATCATATTTTCAAGCAAGAAAAATGAGCACCCACTAGTGTGTGTAGCAAATACCATAAAATACAAAAATGACATTCATAGTATGTTTAGTAATTTTACCTATCAATCACAAAATTGATTATTGACTCCAACTAAGTTGTAAACAACTTAGCTCTTGAAGGTACACAATTTACAAGCTTCCCTTGAGCACTCCTTGCTCAAATTCTTTTTTCCTTCAAATTAGGTCCACCACTCACTATGAAGATCCACTCTAATTTTGCACTAGAAAAATTAGAGCATTTTCCTTTGGGAAGTGTAAGCTTTCCTCAACAATTGAAGAAGAAAAAATTGAGGGAATATGGAGTTCAAAATTTCGGCCATGAGGGGTTGTGAGGAGAGAATGGAAAACTTTTCTTGGTGCTTGAAAAAGTTAAAGTGCATGTGAGACACATGCTTGTTCATTGAAAAAGTTGTCTCCCAACTCTTCACCTCCCCATACATATTATTTGGGCTTGCAACATTTACAAAGCTCATTGACTTTTATTTAAATATCTCAAACACATTTGAGATCAATTAAATATTTACTTTAATGTATTTAAGCCCACTAGTTGAATAATTATTTCTAATTTGGCTCTTCAAGATCCAATATTATTTAATAAATTCAATATTTGAATTAATTTAATAATTTGAACTCTACTAGTTCTACTAGTGTTTAATTAATTCAACACTTGAATTAATTTAATTTAGTCTATAACAATATTTATGAAAATCACAATTTTCAAATACATTATTTATTTGAGTCGACTTTGAATTTAGGAACACTTCCACAAATTAAAAGATACATTCCCCATAATCCTCTTATAGAAGTCATACTTCTATTTTTCTTTGTGTTTATAAACTACTTTATAAGCCGTTCAACACATTGAACTATTTTTACTTCTCAACGGGATCTAGAAAGTTAGCACTTGTGTGACCGTCAATGGTTTATTGATACAACTAGCAGTGAGTTCACATATTTATGTGATTCGGGACTAAACATGTCCTTCTATGAGCATACCCCAGTTGCTTCATTCTTATTTATCAACTCCTTGATAATAAGAATGTCAGAACTCAAGTCTGATAGTACCCAATCAATCATGTTAAATGCCTAGCAGCATCGCTTATATGATTACCTATGTATCAAATGATAGTGTATGGAAGAACCATTCTATTATGTTTTGCATACAGTATGGTCCTTTCAACTCATATAGCCCGACCGATTCGACAACTATTGGTAAATCGAAAGCTGCCAAAAAATCGATACTATGTGCCATGTCGTAGTTGCATCGATGGTGTAATCTAAGAAACCTTTTTCTTAATTACCACAAACACTCTGATCAAATTTCAAACTATATACACATGAGATCACATAAGATATCAATACCCGAAGGTAAGTGGTGAATCCCCGACTAAAATGCATCGACTCCTATATGTTTCGACAAAACACCCAACCTTGCCACTTGATGACCCCATATGAGTCGGTAAACAATTCAAAGTTCAATGATAGCATATAAAGTCTCAATGTTGTCTCGGGTCATAAGGACTAATGGTGTACAACCATAAACTATGACGTTTCCACTCGATAAGCGAGAACAATTTGGAAAGTCCTTTATGGAGGGTTGTTCAGTGCAATCTACAAAGAGCACCTATATGCATGCTCGGACATCATAATGTCTCCTACTAATGAAAAATGGTACTCACATCGCAGATACTAGTCTCAAACTCGGGCGGCATTTATCCTTCTTAGCGACGGCTGAATCGACTAGGAACTTTTTAGAATATACATTATTCCAAATATGAGTTTCATGATACTCATCATATGAGCACCTCATATTCTTTCTACTATTTGTATATTCAAGGACTTTATCTATGCAACAAGCGTGGGTATATAGATAAAGATGTGCCAAAACAATAATTTCAAATATTATTAAAGTAAAGATTGTTTATACATAGAGTTTCAATGTGAACCCTCGGCCAACAGTTGGCTCGACAGGCACCTACTATAACAACAAGAGGCTAGGTCAGGGCCTGGCTCGGTGGTTGGGGTCCTAGCAGCAAAAGCGTAGAGTCCTAGCTTGAGAGGGAGTCTCGGCCACTTCATGCTATTGAGTTGTGGCTTTGTTTTTTGGGGTAGGGGTCGAGTACTTTGGTTCTAATGGTCCAGGAGAGTTCCCAGAGGATCTAGTCAGGGTTCGGTCCAGCATGGTTCGGGCTTGGCTCGAGAAAAAACGAACATGGCTCGAGGGTGCTTAGGTGGTTCGAGGGACTAGGGTTTTCTTCTTTGAAAATAATTCGAAACATGACTCACGGGATTTGATTTATGGTTCACGAGGGCTAAAATAATATAAAAAGTCTAAGTTTTTAATTTGGGATTTTTATATGAAAATTTGAATTAATTCGGAATTAAAACGCATTAAAAATGAATAATTAAGGAATAATTGAAAAGTCTAGAATTTAGGCTAAATAAAATTATGGGAAATTTAATTTAAGCTTAAATAATTATTTTGGATATGTTAGAGTCAATGAAATTAAGCAAAAGTCAAATTCGAGGATTTTTACGTATAGGGGTAAAACGGTAATTTTACACCTACAAAATAGTAAACATCATGGCAGTGCTTTGATTGCTGTTTTATATGTTAAAATAACTATTTTATATGTTTTTGGATTTTTATTATTTAATAGGGATATTTAAAAGATGTGTTGCATGATTGGTTTAAAACAAAAATGATATTATTATTCATGCTTTTATAAAGTGATGGAAATACGAAATGTTGAAGGATGGAAAGGGATTGTGACTAATACGAACACGTGATATGATGATATGTTAATAAGTAAGGCCAAGGCTCAGTTGACAGGTGAGAGTGTCGCTGATGTCTCGATGCCCAATACTGTGGTTACATGCAGATGGATTCATCGCCCAATACGAATACAAATAAAAAAGTCACAATCAACAATCTGAATTCAACGAACATGAATATGTTTATGATGAATATGAATATGAATTTGTCTATGATGAATATGAATATGTTGATGTCAAAATATTTATGAAAATGTTTATGTTTAAAGTTTATGCATCTTCATGAAAATGTTATTTTACATACAAATATTTTCACTGTTGCATGTGATTTGTATACGTATTATGTTGTTATCAAGATTATGGAGTGTTGAGTCTTTAGATTCACTAGGTGTGATCGATGCAGGTGAGTTTGATGTTGAGAGTAGTGGAGGTCTTGATGGATTATCTGACTGGACTGAAGGTGCACAGACCCGAGGACCAGCGCTTCTAGTTTTCCGCATTTACGTTTATGATTTATGTTAAAGATTTTTACAACTTTAATTTATGTTTTGAGTGGTTTGAGAGGTTGCTAGTTTTAGCTTTATTGCTAATTTAGGATTTGCACACGAGTGACGATTTTATTATTAAAAACTATTTCTTTTGATTTTCAAATTTTAGTGGGTTGTTTTATATTTTTAAAATGGTGCAATATATTTTATTAATATATATATATATATATATATATATATATATGTATGTATTTCAGCCGATTAGTAGAAGGATATAAAAAAATTCTAGTATTTTTTTAAGAAAACGAGTAGTGGACGTTTCATAATGCAGCATCTCCTCTTTAAAACTGCGGAATATTTTTTTTTTAAAGCTCGTGCTTTTCGAAAGAACATTTAAAATAATCGTATTTAATTGCCAACAAGAATGACGCAGTTTAAAAATACCTAACGTCATCCAAAATCAATGTAAACGTAAACGTATAAAAATCTTAAAATCATCAACGTTTAAAATATTCCTCTCCTCTCAAAACACATGAATCAATATGCGGAAAAATAACGGTCCTCGGGTCGTGTCACCACACATTTCGCCTGCCTACTCATTCTTCGGCACCTCCGGTCCCCTGATCAAAATGATCACCTGCATAACACACGCCTAGTGAGTCTAAAGACTCAACACACATGTACCAGTAATAACAAGTACATATACAGGCACATAACAGTGAAAAATATCATACTCAACATATCTTCCATGATCTTAAAAACATGAACATAAACGTGTCGTATAAAATCATGTCGTGTCAAAGCATGTCATCTCATGTCATCATATACGTAATCGTATCGTGTAAAATCATATCGTATTAAAGCATGTCATCTCATGTCATCATATACGTATACATTTTCTTTTTAATTGAATTCAGTTCATTAGTTGTGACTTTCGTATCAGCTCTATCTATGGATTCATCTATAAAAACCGTGGTACCCGACGGCAGGGGACATCAGCGATAGCATTACCCGCCCACTGAGCCCGGCCCTCAGCTCATCATATCATGTCAATAGAAATACGATCGTCGGGCTCCCTCTGGGGCCTTCTCCCGTAAACGGGCTTCCTCTGGGGCCTTTTCCCTCACGATATCTCCAATCATATCATCGTATACATATACATCGTCAGTCACAACCAATTCCCATCCTTCAAAAACATCATCATATTCACCACTTAATAAAAACATGCATATGCGTAATTTTTTTTCCTTTAAACCAAGCATGCAACATATATTTTCATAAAATCTTAAAAATTGTGATCATGATGCGTGAACATTTTAAATATCATGAATTTGTGCTCAGAGCGCTGCCAGGACCAACATCTCACCCCAGATGCAAAATGACTATTTGCCCCTGGAAACCCAAAAATTATCGTTTTTCCCATAGACGTAAAATTTCACTTTTTTGACATTTTCTTAATTCCATTGACTCTAACACGTCCCAAATAATTATTTAAGCTTACAAGAACTTTCCCATATTTTTATTTGGATTAAATCTATGACTTTTAAATTAATCTTTAAATATAACATATTAATACGGTTTAATCCCGAATTAAACCAAACCTTAGCATAAAATTCCCAAATTAAAAACTTAGACTTTTAATAATTATTTGAGCTTAAATATAATTTCTCATAATTTTATTAAGCTTAAATCTAGATGTTTCCATTAATCATTTGATTAACGTTTCGTGCGACGATTAAATCCCATATAAATCCAAAACTCATTATTTTGATCCGAAGCTTACCAAACTCCTAAAAATATCCCAAAACATATTTATAAGCATTCCTAAATGTAAACTCGAGCTTATTTCATAACTTAACCGAATTGTTTTAAAACTTGGACCGGGGTCCCGGTTTTAACCCGAATTGACTCGAAACTTAACCGAATTTTTCTCCAACTTTTACCACAACTAATATACTCATTTACAGCCTTAAAATCATCCAAACCAACCCTCTAGACCTTCGAGCATGACTCTGGACAGTGGCTGGAAAAAAAATCAGCAATCCTCATTGGAACGCCTAGGCAACTAAGCTTGAATCTCTTGGTCCCAACTACCGAGCCAACGGTTACAACATCTAAACACCCTTTCTGGACTCAAGACCGAACTCCCCAAGACCTCCTGGACCATCCCTAGCCACCCTACTGATCATGGAACCCGCCCACGCAAAGCACTCGATGAACCTCTCCAAAGACAAGTTACCCGAGTCCCCTCACCAAAGCTCCTTCGATTTGCTTAAGGAACAAGACCAGCCGTGCTCAGCCCCTTCCCAGCCCTTCCACTGATCCAAGAGGGTCGGCTTCAAGGCTGGTGTCGAGCCATGAACAGCTACTAACCCAAAACTCTCGATCTTGCACACTAACGTCACAACGGCTACAACCCGAGCGATTCCCCTTTGATCTTGGCAAACCGAGACTCCATTATTTATCCACCCTTACACACGGCATGTACAGCCCCTTTTAGCATGGAATTAGCAGCTCCTCGCACAAACACTAAAAAGAAACGTGAGTTGGATGAAAAAGGTGCAAGAACTTTGAACAAAACCGAAGCCTTCCAACATCATATGCAAGATCGAGAATTCTATGAAAATAAACACACATAACAGCAAATATATAGCATGTATGATGCAGAAATAAAAGTACATGGCGTGCCTTGATGATTGAAGAACAAGAACGATGATGGAGACCCGAAAGAATTTTCCTTTGCATGAAAAGAAGTGGCCGAAACCTTCTTGAATTTCCTGCTGTGAAAGCCGAGGAAAGAAATCAGATGGGGGAGGTTGGAAATGGAAGGAAAACAGAGGGGAGGTTGTGTAATGAAGGGGTGTCGGTTGGTGGGTTGTGAAATAAAAGGTCTAGGGTTAATTAGGTATTAATATATTATTAATAATTAGGTTAATTAGCTTTTATTTTATATTAAAAGAGTTTAAGCACAATAAGTTTAAAAGTAGGCTCATTAACTCCAAACACACTCCCGAAAAATATTTCGTGTTTGAAAGTTTTTGAAAATATTAGCCAGACCCTCAAAAAGTTCCCCGATTCGATAAAATTTGCGCACCGTTAAAAATTAAAATCATGCGGGTAAAAATACCCAATACATCTCAATTCTTGAAAAATACCTTTAAAACATCTTATATTAATTAATAAAATGAATCATGTAATTAAAATAATTTTTCTGAAAATTCTCCCGGTCTCCGCTCTCGTTCGAGCGCGAAATGAAACTTAAAAATCATAGTGCATGAACTTTTAAAATTTCATGAATTAAATCCTATCATGCAATAATAATGCATAAAAATATTTAAACACAATTTAATAAAATAAACATACATTTTATGCCTTAAAATAATTTAATGAAATACCAAGAAATTTAATAATTTGCATGCATGTGGTTCACGTGGACTTTCCAATTTTCGGGACGTTACACATAAACTTTGAACACACTTACATAAACATAGATGTGCCATCAATTCATAAACATTTTCATAAACGTGTTTGCATAATCCATACTTAAACATGCATAATCATCATCTTTTTGCGTAGAGATAGGTTTCCAAGCTAGTGACCCATACTTATTGTGTCTGATCAGACTAAACAATAGTACTGGGCTGACAGGGATGTCCACTGTCACATACATAAGATCATCGGTCATGCTTTACTGGGTGGATCAGTCCCTGTTCATGCTTTACCGTTTCCCAATCCTGATCATAACCCAGTCATGCTTTTATCAGGGTGGAGAGGTCCCCGGACACATTC